>NC_047664.1:43523794-43796294 GCF_011762505.2 Arvicanthis niloticus | reverse complement strand
TTGATGGTGCTTACCTGCTTTACATTTAAAAATTATGAAAAAGTAGATAATTTTATATTTTGTACATTGGTCATATTAAAAATGGTACATGAAACCTCTCTCAAACACAGTGAAATAAAGTCTTCAGATGACTGAAGCCCTAAAATACCTACCATGGCCCTTTTCTCTCTCTCCCTCCGGCCTTTTTGATTGTTTGTTTTATTTGTGTTGTGCTGTAGGGTATGATGTATGTACACATGGCACACAATTGCCAGGATGAACACCTGAAAGTCTGAAGCCAACTGTGTGTAGCCACATCTCTTTTTCTGCCATCGATTCTGGGAACTGAACTCAGGCTGTTGGGCTTGAACAGGGGAAGCAGTTTTATCCATTGAGCCATCTCAATGGTCAGTTCATTTTGAGTTTTCTAATTTTTGCTGAAGAGATGATATAACCCAGAACCCCAATGCTTCTTTGTCTTAAAACAACTAGTGTTTACTTCCCCGTCATTTCAGGCATGGGCTATGATCTAAGAAATGGGTCCTTTCAGGATGACCTGACCCCTTTCCTCACCCCAGAGAAAGAGACTTTCTTTTTTTTCTCCCAGTTAAATAATGTATTTACTTACCTTACATCCCGATCCAGACCCCCCTCCTCCCAGCACCCCTTTCACACAGCCCTTCCCCCACCCTTCCCTCCTCTTCTCCTCTGATAAGACAACTGCAAGACACTGAGCAGGGACTCTCTTCTTAACTCCTGTTTCATACAGGTATGTCGATACTTCTTCTAATTCCATTGCCCAAAGCAGGGACAACCATATAAAGTTCTATGGCCAGCAAGGCTTGGTCCAGAAAACCTGACTATGAAGAAGGAACTAAGAAAGGACAGACACGTGCATAGAATCGTGTCAAGCACATCTACCACACAACATCCCAGAACCTCAGTTTATTATGTAAAGCACAGAGGAAAGAGTTAGGCTCCACAGGAAGTCTCTGTCAGTCAGAAGTCCCAGGCTGTAAGCATCCAGGAGAAGAATGCTATGTGAATGCTTTATATGCACCCTGTCCACAAGGACCAGAAAGTTTTGCCAATTCCCATGAGTCTAAGGCATCGGCCCTTGTCAATAACACACAGCCACTCAGGACTTCCTCAGCTTCCCACAATAAAGAAAAGTTTTGCTCCTTATTTTCTCCCAGATCTTCCAGAACAACTATTTACTGAACAACAAGAAAATATAATATAGTCTTCCTTATCACCAAAATTTACTACCCCAGCAAAAAAAAAAAAAAAAAAAAAAAAACTAAACCAAACCAAATAAACTAAAAGTGGCACTGGATCCATTTCATGGTGGTTCCCACAAAGCTCCTTGTCTCCAGAGACTTAAAAACTAAATGACACACACCTAAGGTATACTGGTCGGAGGAGCAGGATAGGACCTGGCACTCTCCACCTCAAGCAGAGGTAGAGAACAGTGAGCAGGCAGCTCTCAGGCTAACACTGGCAGTCCACTATGCTGTGGGTATGGTTACCCATCTGTAACCTTCCAGCACTTTCTCTGGGAGGAGCCTTCCATGCACTGCTCTCCTGATGGCCCTAGGTCACAAACTTTGAAAAGTCTTTTCCTTCACACTATCCTCAGTTGTGAATTGATCCCTGCTCCCACTGCTAGGAGGTAGTTTCCTGAGGTCAGCCATCTCAGGAAATAGTGCTACCTTGCTGGGAAGATCAAAACTGAGCTCATGTTCCCAGAACTTGGAACCCAACTCGTGTCCTGCATCTTCAGATATTTCCTGTTTGTCTGCTAAGCAGTAAAGGAGGTAAAGAGGGAAGATGCTGTGATCCCGTTATCTAAACTAAGACACACAAGTCATAAATGTGCTGCCTGTCTTGACTTAATTGATTACGTGCAACTTACCTACTCCTTCGTTCCCTTATCATCCTAAAATTCCAGGTCAGAGTCCTGGAGAGTACCTGGCTGCAAAAGCTGACTCAAGGGCCTTGAAGCCAGATGACCTGGATAAGGCTCAGTCACCAATGCTAACTTCCTTGCTTAACCCCTTGTGTCAAAATATGAAGGTCAAAGCAACAGTCCACCCTGATTCCCTCGCTTTATGTTCCCACTCTATAAAAACGTCGTGCAATCTCTCTTTGGGATGGGGTTCAGATCCCACACTGGCTACCCCTGCCCCCGTGTGCACAGAAAATAAAGCTTTCGTTTTTAAGCTTCTGTCTCAGAAGTGTGTTTTCTGGGCTTCCACTCCAAACCCAACACCACTATTGTGCTAAAGCCTTAGTCTCCACATGGCAGTGCTACTTTCAAAGGCAGGAAAATATTGAGGGGGTGAAGCTATCAGAGAAAATAGGTTACTACCTGAATTTTCTGCAGGTCACCTTGTCTTGAGCCCCTTCCTGTTTCCTTCTGTGCTTTCTGGTCCTCATGGAGTGAGTAGAATTGCCCTCTGTGCCCTTCTGTGATGATCCCCTGTCTCACCACAATCCAGACCATGAGCCAGAATCAATCTCCCTAAATTTGAGTTTAGGCCGAAGATTTACCACTAAAACTAAAATTCTGGCCTATTCGTCAACCATTTTAATTGACAAATTGTAGATATAAATATGAGTTGTGTATGTATATGTACAGGTATATGTATATATATGATGATTACAACATGTTTTGAAGTACACAGCTAATTCAAGCTAATTGGAGCAAGCTTTAACTTTTATATCTGCCAACATTTTGAGATGCAAATTTTAAAAAATACCCTCTTAAGTTTAAGGATATAATACTAAATAGAATATATTTTGACACAGTGCTGGAATTAGAGGTGGTTTTACTTTTCTTATGAGTACGATGTTATTGTCCATACCATGTACAATATTTTCATTAGAAAATATTGCTAAGAATTACTGGAAAGAATGCTGGGAACACAGAAATCCACAAGCTAGATACGGCTGAAGATACCTTGGTACCCACACCAGACAGCCGACTGCAATTACCTTTGTAATTATCAAACATGTATTGCTTTAAAAACTGTAACTTTTCCATCATCCCTTTTAATTTCACCTTATCGTTGTCTACGGAAGTCACTTACTTCATTTACTCTGAAACAGTAACGTTGGGAGCTGAGAGAGTGATTAACAAATTTCTCATGATTCAAATTCTATCCAGTGCCAAACCAGTATCCTGACTAACCTGACTACCACCCTTACACCTCAAAGGGCATGGAACAATCTGAAAAGAGCTCAGGTGTCTGGAACAACTTTCTAGCATTCAAGGTCACTCAGTGCCAAGTACCCCAGCTTGGGAAGCTGTGAACCCTTTTATTGGGAAACTCAGCTGAGCCCTCCCAGGATGTATTTACAAACTATTACCCCTGCAATGAAGGCTGGGGGCAAATGTGTAAGGCTTTGATTGGGTAAATTCAGAATCCCCAAGGACCAGATGATCTTAGTTCTCTGTTAGTTTTCAACTTTCTAAATTTCTTTGCAGAGTTGGGCCTCATCAGCCTGGGTAATAGGTCCCATTTCTAGGTTCCCCAGATATTAGCACTGGGATTGAGATTCAGCCAACATGTCCTACTGAGGACTCCCCAGGGAATAAAGAGATGCTTAGTTTTTTAGCAATGGAAGCCAAGAGTCCTCACAAATAATATCACCTTTTGGAGCTTGAATCTAAACTGACCAAGATATGAAAACACTTCTTACATAAATGGGAGACCAGAACCATACTTTCATTACATGTAAAGATCCTCTTGGGCCATGTAAGTCTTATCCAAACCCCAGCAGCCATGGGCCATGCTTAGTCAGAGCAGGCTCCCTGTATAGGTGGAAGCATCTGTATCTAACAGAACATGGAAGAAGATTCTCTGAAAGAATTCACCCAAGAAGATGAGAAGCAGGAAGAAGTAAACCCATGGACCACCTCACATATTATCAAGAAATACTGTGAGATGTACTGTAGGGAAGAGAACAAGGTAATCCACAGAGCTCCCACTGATGAGACATGAACAAGAAACCAGGCAGAGTTAGATGTACCTATCATTTCCCCCATAAACCCTCAATTTACAAATGTCAGTGGTAGAACCATGTCTTTACTGCTGAGAGAGAGAGAGAGGAGATAGAGAGAGACAGGAGAGACAGAGAGAGATGAGAGAGGGTACCAAAACAGTCCAGAGCATTGGATTTCCTGGTGTTTAATGCCTATGGAATAGGACCTTCTGGGTTGGGGAAGAATACTATCATGTTCTAGTAGAAAAATTGGCCCACATATTTTCTTTCTTAAAAACTTTTTATTGATTCTTCATGAATGTCACATCGTGTACCCCGATCCCTCTCATCTCCACATCCTCTCATATCCACTCTTTGCTCTTGCACCCCAAACCCCCACAAAATAAGACACACACATACAAACAAACCTCAGGTTTTCCCTTATTCTCACCACCTGAACAAGCTCTCCAGCACTGCTCCAGCTAGACCACCCAAAGCTGCCTCTCAGCTCTGTGTCTCTCTTGCTCTCTGAGCTAGCTCACCAGTGCCAGACCCATGCCTCTAGAGAAAGCTCTGCAATGTTACCCACTTAAGGTGTGGGACCCACTCTCCTAAGTGCTGCAGCCTGTGAGATCCTGGGCCAGCTCTCCCACTCTTACACCCTTGGGGTTGGCTCACCTGAGCCTCACCATCAGGGCCAGCTCCACTGTGTTGCCCAGGCAAGGTGCAGGGCTGCAGACAGTGAGGGGGGCAGGGCTAGCTCTTTGACTCTCATGACCTCAAGGCCAGCTCTCCCAGCTATGGTGGGGCAGGGGGAGGGCATCATCCTTGCACCTATGCCACCTCATGTCAGATGAGTGATGGGGCCAGCTCTCCTTCACCCTGCACTAGGGGTTGGCTCACCAGCTCCCCCTCAACCAGCGTCAACACTACTGCCCAGGCAAGGTGCAGGACCTGATCTCCTGAGTGTTACAATGAATCTCAAGACTACAAGGCTAGTTCTCCTGACTGTATCAGATGATGGAGGATGAGAATGCATAACTGACCCCACCTCTTACTAGCAGCTACAGGGTTTGCCACTCATCCAGGAAGCATGAACCGGCCCTCGTGGTGGAGATGTGGGAGAGCTGACTCCACCATTTGTCTGCTTTCGGGTGACACAAGCACAGAGGTGAAATCCCCTGCCTCACCACCTCCAGCAGTCTGGAAAAACTGCTCACAGGGTCATGAGCACTTGAGAGAAGATCTTACCTGGACAGCACAGCAGAACTGACCTGGTGGCAGAAAGGCAGCGAACCAGACCGGAAGGGAAGGGAAGAGTGTGACTCATCTGGCTTGAGGTGGCATGGGTGTGGGGAAGTAATGGAGAACTGGCCCCAGGTCATGAAAACAAATGAGCTAGCCCTGTCTATTGTTGGCCACAACACTTGGGAGAGCAGGCCCTACATGTGGGTACAGGGCCATATCCCCACAAACAATATCCTCAGATGTTTACTCTTGAGGCAGACTAATACCACAGGTATCATAGTAGTTGGAACTTTTCAAAAAAAAAATTGTTAAAACATGGACAAAAAGAGCTGAAGGTGCTCCTGTTTGGTCTTGGAGCACTGTTTGTCAGACATGTTACTCCAGATAGGAAACTGCAGCATCCATGTTATCAGATAAACTATCATGTGACTCACGAGCACAATCATAGTGGTTAATTGTTTAAAGTATTCTAAGATTTTTGTAGTCTAAGCTGAGATGAGGGGAACAGGTAGAGACTGGTCCTATCTGTGCCCTTTCTCACTGTAAAATCTGTAATGCAACTGGACCAAATACCTTCCCCTTCCATAGACCAATGCAAACCGTCTTGTTTCTGTGTTTACCAAACTTTTTCCACTCACACTCTTCCTTCTCCTGTGACCCTCAGCCCCTGTTCAGCTAACTGTTTCCACCCATGCTGAGTGTGCGCCTAAATGTCTCTTCTTCCAGGAAGCATTTCCTGGCCTGCAGAAGAATTCTCACATCCTGACCAGATCTCAACTGGTACCTGGATTCCTTCAGTAGCTGTCAGTTCCACACATATGTGACACCCTATATATAATCACACCTTAGCGCCTATGTAACAGAGTGAATGGTCGCTCCGCTAACTGTATTTTAAGTAACCATTAAGTTCAGACTGACATGAATGAGTTACGAAGACATGCCTTCACCCCTGTTTCACTAACAGAATCTGAGAGAAGTGGGAGTATGGAGTTCACTGTTCACTGATCTATGGGGCAAAACCTGCAGTGTGATTTGTGATCGTCAGTTTCTCACAACACTCACCTTCAGGGAAAATGAGAATAAAAGTGAGTTATGTGCAACTGTCTCATGATTCTTCTACCAGGTGTTAAAAAACAGACCCAGTAAGAAGCTAACAACACCCTCTGCAATTATTGTCACTCAACACAGTTGTTTATTACATGTAAATACAATTATGCAGGTGGACATGTCATGAATACCATATAAACTCTCTAAATACAATATGATTTGTGCCTTTCCAGGGAACTCCTATATCTCCTCGAGGAGCCAAGGCTGCTTTTGACCCTCTAACACAGATAGATTTTACACTGTTGGAAACAGAGGATGATGCATCTAGGTTTGCCTTTAAGTGTTTCTTATGGATTTTCTAAATGTACTGTTCACCAAGTACTATAGATCTAAGTCATCTTTTTAAATTGCAGCTACTTAATTCTTGATGGTACCCAAAGGTCTATCACAAAATAATTGAGTTTATATTTAGATATTGCTCCCATTTCTGTGGAATGGGTAGAGTATGTTGGAGATTGTATATTTAAACACTGCATTAGATTATTACTAGATATTTAAACACTTATACTAGATTCTTAATCTGTTTCAGTTGGACTTATAAACTGTTCTTCATGGTCATATTTATGGACATTGCCATATAGAAAACTGGAGATGTTAGAATCTCTGCTGGGCATGTTGATTGCCAAATGAGAATTCAAATATAAATGTTCTGATCCTCAGCCTTGGCTCTTCCCACTTCCTTTCAGAGTTGGACATCCAAACTTTATTCCATTTCATCTATGACCAAAAATATTTTCACTGTTTAGACCCACGGAAGAAAGATAATTTGGAAAGAGATGGCTTGAAGAATAACCACAACGAGATTAAGTTCTCAGACTTGGACTACCCAAGCTAACAGGTCTTGAAAGAATTCACTAGCATTTATGGACACCGTGGCTGCTAGATGCAGCATTGGGCCAGGATGAATTGGGGTTCCTGGGTTGTAATCTGTGTCTCTTCCCGTCTAGCCTTAAAAGTTCTATTTACTTCGCTGACTCCATGTTGATAGCTATAACTCCTGAGCATCAATGTCAAAGATCTCCTTGTGCTGCAACAAAATTCGATCAGCTCAGTCCCTGGCATCATCAGCTCAGCCCCTGGCATCATCTCCCTCATCCTTGTCATTATTTTGTTAACATGTTTCTATCTACTCAGTTTTTGCCTTTGCTCTCTTTCATTGGCCTCTTCAATGTACCCTCACATCCTACAGTTAATGAAGCACTGGGCTGTTTTCTAGCCTTCAAAGTAAACACAAGTGTGAGCAGAGCCCATTTGAAAGCCCCTGATCTTCTGCACTGAACTCATGAAAACTGTGTTCATCTTACACTCCTGCCTGTTTCTGAACAAAGACATGTGCAGAGGCATCTTTCTCAGGCAGCAGGAGGTGTTGTTCATGGCCAACTGTTTTTGTATCTGTCACCCCGATGGCCTGTTGGAAACATGAGCTGATGGAGAGTCAATATTGAATGCTTTGCTTTCACTCTCTGTCTTAAAGAGGAAAGTACCGCTTAGGCCACCCTGTTGAGCTATAGATCTTCTCCTGGTTGATTTTCTTGTTGTAACAAGTATTGATGTTGAAGAGAGGGAAACAGACAAAAATGACCAACAGGAGGCACATGGCCAACGAGGAGCACTGATACTTTGGTTTTTATGCCTTAAAAGAGTCATCACCGCTTAGTGTCTGATTCTGAAAATGCAAGTTTTGAGATCTGTTTGTATCCTATGACCAAATTAAAGAAGACTGGTGTTTTTTCTCCAGACACATAGAACATGGGCCACTGCTATTTTGTTTACATACCTAGATTACCCGAGTGTTAGTGAGTACTATAGTGGCTGTGTGTGTGTGTTTGTGTGTGTATATTAATATATATTAATATAATATATATGTGTGACATTTATATATGTGTGTGTATTATATGTATAATACACACATATATATAAATACATGCTGTGATGTGTGTATGTGTATATATATATATATACATTCAACAAAGTATAATCTTTGGGTTCTAAACATTTATAAATTCAGCCTAGGGAGATAAATTAGTGAAGTGCTTACTATCCAAGTATGAAGATCAGGTTTGATTCCCAGAACCCAAGTTAAAGTTGAGGATGGCAATACAGACTTGTAACTCTGGCCTTGGGGAGTTGGAGAGAAAAGATTTCCTGGGACTCGTTCCTAGCCAGTCTAGTCTAATAAGTGAGCTATATAACAAGTAAAAAAAACTGGCTTCAAAACCAAGGCAACAGCTACCGAGGATGATATCCAAGATTGACCTCTGGCCTTTACACATATGTGCACCCACTGAACCCACACACACTTGCACATATTTGTGCATGCACACACATACACACACATCACAAGCATGTATGTATCAAGAAATACAGAAAACTGAACAGGAGCAAATAATGCAATATGATGCACAGGCAATTCCCTAGAAACCATCTATAAAGAGCTCACAGGTGTCCATTACTGCTAGAGCTCAGGTTCACATTTAATGAATATGTTGTAGAAGTTGAAAAATCCTGAAATTCTTATGCTATAAGCAAAGTGTTTGAAAAGGTCGATGCTATTGGAAATATTTTCTTGGCTACCTCTAGTGCCTAGTGAAGGCTGATACTAGATAAGAGATGGTGTCATGAGCGCTGCCCCAGTGAGCAATGATTTCTCCAGTGGAGACGGGGAGATTTGCATGGGACCCAGTCCTCAACCATCATGTGATGTCACCCACGTATCTGTCTATAACAGGTAATTTACAAGGTAGAATTAATAAGAAAACAGAGCCCTCTCATCTCCATGTAGAGGCTGGGGGCAAGAAAAGTTTCAGGGGTTACCTGTTTGGGGCTGAGATTTAGTGTAATTTTGTAAAATAAACAAAAGAAAAGGGAATCCAAGAAGGCTTTCTTTTCCCAAGTCTTGGTATTTCCAATCATTCATTCATGTATCCATTAGTTATTTTTTCAGATCCTATTACATCTGGGGAGTAGCAGGAGAAGCACAATGGAAGTGTTTACATTTGGGTGGGGAGGGCATCAAAAGGTACATGGGTGGTTACTAATGGCAACAGTGCTGTTCATACTTGTTCTTCTATTACCAAGCATAAAGAGTATTAGATTATACATTAGGCCGGTAATGCATACTTGTTTGAAGTAAAATATTAAACAGCCATAAATTATGAGTTAAGGAGAAGCAGAGGAGTTATTTGCCTAAGCTAAGTCTACAGAACACCCTGGGGATTGAGCCACCAGAGGCAGGCCATTTAAAAGAGGACACTAAGATGTCTAAAGTGCCAGCAAAACTCTATGTCTTCCACTGGTGCTGCTTATGTCCAGGATAATGTATTATATTCCTGAAGTTTACTAAGAGAGTAAGTCTCAAGTGTTCTCATTATAAAAATCAGGTAACCGTGTGAGATGATGGATATGTTAATTAGCTTGATCGTAGCAATAATTTCAAAATGTATCCATATTTCAAAGTATGTCTAGTTCTTAAGTAGGGTTAATTTTTATTTGTCAACCATTCATCACTGAAGCTGGAAAAATAAAAGATACAGTATTAAAATGAGCATACAAAAGCAGTGGGGTATTATAAAGTGTTAAACACATGAACAAAAATCTAATCCTTGCAAAACCATCGATGACATTGTGAGAGCCCTAAAGAAGAAGCTACCTTCTAAGGCTAGCCTGGGTCAGAGCCCTTCCTGAAATCAATGACTATGGGAATGTTCTCAGAGAACAGAAAAAGAGAAGAGAGAATGGGTGGGAGGAGGATGACATTGAGCAATGAAGAATTTTTCATCTTTCTCTCCCCTGGCAAGGTCTTACTGATAACCAGAATTCTTCTCTCCTCTGGTACCAAAGCTTCTCTAGATATAGAGAAGGACTCACATGAGACACCTCAGTCACCACTGTAATGAATACCATTCCCCTGTGTTCCACACCCCCACACAGAAGATCACACGTGTCAGATCCTATATGCGACAGGCTTTGTAAATGCTTCAGGCAGCTCCTTATTTCTTCATGTTTGTTCACAGAGACTGCTTTGGGGGAAAGCTAGTTTACCTCTCTGGGCAGCAATATGATCTGTGATGCAGAGAGTTAGTAAGAAAACAAGAACAGTTGATTCTGTGGTCCCTGGTCCTATGGACCTAAACTTCTTCCCTCTTCTGTGATGCTCCCTTAGTGCTTTGCCCTAACATTTGGCTGTAGGTCACTGCATCTGTTGCTGGGTGAAGCCTCTCTGATGACAGAGACTGAAGGACCAAACATGTCTGAGTGAGGTTCTTTGCGTATACATCATGACTGTGCAACTTGATATTCTTATGGGACTTCTAATAGGAACATTGGGGTTTCTCTGACTCTTTACCTATACCTGGGACTCCTTTTCTTCTGCTGGGTTGTTTCTTCTAGCCTTGATATGAGGGTTTGTGCCTACCAATATTCCACATCAGACTATAAATCCTCCATACCAGAGACCAAACTGCAGGTGTCTAGTTTTTTTGTTTGTTTATTTATTTGCTTGTTTTTTTTGTTTTTATTTCATCAGGAAGAGACAATTTTTCCCTATCCTAGGCTATCAGAAGGGCTATGAGCTAAGTGTGGGGACCGAGAAAAGCCTTGTCTACCTGCAGAACAAAAAGTCTCTCACCTACGTCTGTGAGTATCATGCCGACACTTGACACTGTGTTAACTGGAAGCATCTAGCTAAAGGAACAAATGGGCCCTACCTAAGGTTTTCCTTCTTCAGGCAGTCCCCAGCCTCCTGGTGATCTTGCCCATGGCTTATATTTTCAGTGACTCTCTGAAGTATACCCCTGGCTGTGTGACCTCCTTCCTCATTACAGAGGACAATCAGTTGGCTTTCATACTCACAGTGTGATACTATTGCTAAGCTCAGGAAACTCCTATGTTTGCCCTGTGGACTGTTACCTACAGCTTGACACCTAAATAAAAAGCATTTAGCAACTGAAATTAATGTGTATATTTGTCTTGTGGCAAAGGTCCACACAGTGCCTAGGAGCCTTTTATTTCTCCTTCTTTTGAGTACACATGCTTAAGGCTTGATCTAGTCCTTCATGCTAAAAAATATCAGCTTTCATCCTATCTGGATATTTTTATGGTAGGAAAAAAAAAAGCTTGTATTTAAAGATCAAGCCCTACCCTCTGTTCCAAAGAACAAGCATGGTGACTTTCTGTGGTTTTGTTGGCTCGGGAGTGTGAGACTCTTTCATCTACTCACAAATGCTGAGTTTCATGTTCTCCCTCACCAAGGGAGGTGAGAATATCTTACTGTGGGTCCCCATTGGGAGTTGGAGAAGGCCAAACAGGGATTCAGAACTCTGTGCACAGGAGGACGGTTTAGGAAGGCAAGGTCATGCTATTGCAGTCCTGACCTGTGTGCTGTATAGTGTGTTAAGTTAACCGCCATCTTATTGATCCATTTAGTAAGACAGCTAACTAAGCACATTAAAGAGACCCAAGGCCACACGAGAGCAAGGTGACATGGGATGTGTACTAGGCACCCTTTGAGTGCAGTCTATATCTGTCCATATCTCTTCTTTTTATCTCATGCATCAGCAGACCAACTTTGCATGCACATAAGCCTGCTCAAGGTGATGCAAAGTGATGGCTCCTCCATCATGTCTGAGCTGCCCATCTTCCACGTTCCTAGATTTCTTTGTGATCTTAAGGTGTAGAGTGAAAAATTATAAAGGCCATCTTATCAAATATGTGTAAATTTTTCCCCTTAGACCTTGGGCAGAAAAGCACCTGCCAGCAGGTTTGGGTCCATCTAATTAGTTACAGAGGAGGGGGGAGTTACAGTACAAAGGCCTGTTAAGAACATCCCAGAAACTGACTGGCCAAGGGAAGAACTACACCCTGCCCCATGGTACGGCCTACTAGTGTTCAAAAAAGGTAAAACAACCAATCCTGTGCACCCGCGAGAAAGTTCGATTTTTCCCTACCCAGCCCATATATAAGCGCTATGCCCCTGAGCCACGAGGTCAGTCCCTCTATCCCCTATGTGAGATATGGGGATATGGGCTGGCCCAGAGCTCTGATTTAATAAACCACCTCATGTATTTTACAGCAAGACGGTCTCTCGTGTGTCCTTTGGGTGCGTGTTATCCTGAGACTTAAGTGGACCCCTTTTTGGGGAGTCCCGGACCTTTCAAAGGCAGCTTACATAGGCAGTCTATTTGTGAGCTGTGACTAACCTGGATAATAGTACAGGACGAGAATTCAAGCAGTTTTTCTTTCCCTGTGCCTATATTTCCAAGGATCAGTTCATGAATTTTTGGATTCCAGGATCGAATTGGGTACCAGTCATCATGGTAGCAAACACCATCCCATAAGCATTTTGTATGTTTTCATAGGACTGAAACTGAAAAAATAAAAGATATAGTATTAAAATGAACAATAAAAGCAGTTGATATATAAAGTGTTACACACATGAACAAAAATTTAATCCTTAACATGAACAAAAAAAAGTGAATCCTCACTTGCTTCTATTGTTTTTGCCAATTATTTGGGATGTTTAAGCTTTTGTCCTCTCTTTTTCTAGATATAATCTATTGCAGTAAATTTGTATAGTTGTCATTTTATTGGTATTGGTCTACTATTCTGTTATGATTGTTGCACAAGTATACAATATATTTCAGTTAAGTTCACACCCATTCTTCTGCTCCAGTTCCTTCCCCATCTCTACCATCCTGACTTCAGGGATTTTTTTTTCTCCTCTACTAGAGGTGGGATTCACAACCACCCATCCTTCTCCATTCTAGGTTTTGCACAGATACTGTGCATACTGTCACAGTCTCTGTGAATTCGTATGTGCAACTTTCCTGTTGGATCCTGGAAATGCTGTTTTCTTGACATCATCCTCCATCTTCGGTTCTTGTAGGTCTTTCACCACCTCTGCTGTGAAGTTCCCTGAGTATTGACAGGAAGAATGGGATATGCATTTTCTATTTATGGCGGGCACTTCACAGCCTTTTATTCTCTGCACATTGACCAGATGAGGATCTCTGTATTAATTGCTCTCTGGTGCAAAAAAGAAGCTTCTCTAATTAAGGTTGAGAGATACACTGATCTATGGGTATAACAATACTGATTAGAAGTCATTTTAACACTGTCTACTTAGCAGAATGATAGTAGTCGGTTCTCCTCTGAGGCCTGTGACCTTTCTAGCCACATGTTCTTGGCCCAGTTAACAGTTCCAGAAAATGGTTTCATCTCATGGGACAGGTCTTAGCTGGATTCAACTTTAAAAAATGGTAGTCTATAATGTCTCTGTTACTATTATACCAGTGTGCATAACTTGTAAGGACAGTTCTTCTGGTAGGTTTCAGGGTTCATATTTGGATGATATCTGAGGCTAATAATTTTTTTCCTGCCAGGAGCATGCCTACCACTTTCCAGCGCTGTAAAAACTAACCAGCGTCATAGATACCAAAGAGAACAAACTGGGGAACTTAACGATTAATCCATCATGTAAGCATACTTATCAGAGGTGTAGTTTTCTCAGTTATTAAATGAGAGTTGAAATTATCCATTATTTTTAATGTAAGGCTGACTTGAGCCATTACCCATAAATCCTTACTGATCATAACTTTATGCTTATATGCAAGGATCAAGCCAGGGAGCCTTAGCGTGTGAACCAGACATCTTATCTAGACATTGAAGAAAGGCTGCAAGAAATTCTAACTATCCATTGGACTTTCTTGTAGCACCCTGCTATTAAAGCTGAGATGTAAGGAGCTCCCACTGTGCCTTCATCTTCTTTGTTTGCCACTTTGATTGTCTGAAGGCTGTTCAGTTTTCATTGAAACTGTGTTCTCCACTAGAGTGGAATGATTAGAAATCTGTACCTGGAACTCATATGGTCCATCCAGTACACCTTCAGAAATGTACAATGGATAAAAGCACTTACTGCACATGCTTGCAGTCCTTACTTCAGACCCTTCTAGAACCTATGTAAAAGCTGACTTGTCATGCACACAGGTAATCTCAGAGCTGTGGGAAGGGGGTGGAGCTAGAAGGGTCCACTTGAATGTTTTGATCAGAGTGCTTAGCCATAAAACAGTGGGCTCCACATTCAGTGATAGACTTTGTCTCAGTATGATGGCGAGGGGAGTGATAGAGAGGGATCACCAATACCTTCCTTTCATCTCCAACTATGCCCACCTGCACATACATGTGCCTATCCCTACACATACACATATAATGGTTTTCCTAAGTATTTTCATTAAAGTATGGAAAACAACCTAGGTTGTAAACACATCTCAGTTACTTATCCTTGACTATGTGATGATTTGCATTTGATAAGTGGTCACTCTTACAAATTGACATTACAACTTTAAACCAATATTTGTTATGCTTTTTCCTTTCTCTAATTCAAAATGTACTACTGTGATTCAAAACAAATTTGTGATTTTCTTGCTTGAAAATATGCAAAAATTAAAGCAAGGGAGTTTGAGTTAATAGGACTCGATTCAGTAAGCTTTAGTGAGCAACGTTCATGTTCAGTGTTTTGGGATGTAATAACAGAAAGAGTAACTGGTATAACCTTCCACGTACTATAATGGTTTACAATCTTTTAGTTGCCTGCAAACACATCACCTAATTTTACCTCAACAACTGCCAGGAGAGCTCAGCAATTGGTGCTATGTGCATTCCAGGGATAGGAAAATTGTGAAGATAGGAGTATCAAAATTGATGCATCACATATGATATCTTTAATTTCAAATTGGGCAGTTGAAATGTTTAATTTTCTCACCAAGCCTATGATTTATTGATTACTACTGTTTTATTGAAAAAAATTTAAGCATCAGGAGATTTAAAAGAGGTCATACGACTAAAATGATCTCAGAAAGTCTCACTCTGATTGTAGGTAACAGTGTTTTATGCCAATGGAAGACACCCAGAGATGAGTGCCAAGTGAGACCTGAGGCTGATCCAAGCCTTGCTCAGATGAGCTGCCTCAGAAACAAAGACAGTGGGGTTCTATTCCTGACCACAGTCCCTCTTCCTCCCCATAGAAAGTGTGATGGTCACTCCCTTCTCTTTATTACTCAACCTATCAAAATTGGGCTCATTTGCATCCTCAGACACTGCCTGATGCTGGAAGTTCACACATCACTCATTATCAATTCTCTCATTTCTCTAAACATCCCGGGATCCTTTCTAATATGAGAGCATCATATAATTCATAGCACCTAGGGGGTGTTGTCTTTTATAAAATGATTTGCTCTGCTTACTCTGTGGGGCAAAGAAGTGACACCAAAGTCAAAAGAGAAGGTGTCAGGTGTCCATGGGAAAACCACTTAACATCTCATGAGCTTCAGTTTCCTTTGCACTGTGGTAGAATTATCAGACAGCATACTGATACCTCTGGGAAATCTCAGAGCTAAAGTCCCCATATTTGGAAAACAGGGGTAGAGACCCTAACTACAGGATATCATAATTAAATATCACCCCAGGGTAGAGTGGAAACGGGGCTGGCAGAGGAAACAGAGGGAGTCTGTAAAAAGAAGCATAAGCTGAAGAATTCTTGCCAGCTCACATGCTAGTCTGTCAAACAGCTGGCCTCCATACCTGGGACAACTGGGTAAATGCTTCCTCCAGGTCTAAGGCTATAGGCTTGTTCCAGAATTTACTCCCAGCTCTAGACCCTGGGTACAGCAAAGAACTCTTTTCGATAATGATATCACCTTGGTTTCTTGGGGCCAGCGTGACAAAATAATTCAGATTTGTGAAGAACGAACAGATACACTGACTCCCTGTGGTTCCCTAGGCTGACAGGATAAGATGAGGATGTGTGCAGCCTTGGTTCTTTCTGTGGTCCTTCTATGGCTTATCAGTGCCCTTCTCCCTGTATCCTCACGGTCTCACATGGTCTACATTTTGTAGCTGCCCCCATCCACCCTCCTCATCTCCTAAGGACACCAGGGACTTGAAGACACAATAGCTTTAGGCAATAATTACCTTTTAAAAGACTCTTCCAAACCCATTCGGATTCAGAAGAACTGGACAGTGAAGCTTTAACATGAATTTTTAGAAGGCAATTCGGTCCACAATAGCAGTGTGAGTTAGGAGTGACATGCTGGGCCTTCACTTCCTCATCCATGAAGTGTCGATAAATGTCATAATAAAGTTGTAGAGTAGAGATCAGAAGTACTGTATCCAAGGAAACTGAATGCAGCAGGAACAATAGAAATAGCATCTTTCTGTCACTCAAGAGATTGTAAGTGAGGGAGCAGTGCCCAGACTCAGCAAGCTCACCATGTCACAATCCAGGTTGTCACTAGTCTTCCAGGTCAGGCTCCTCTCCTTCAACACAGGGATCCTGGGATTCAGCCTCAATTCATGACCTTTAATGCTTCCTTTCACAGTATGTGATAGCATCATGAACCATAGTCTGGAGAAGGGCTGTGGAAATAATTCAGAGCACTGAATGTACTTGAAACCACCTCTTCAGATGCTCAATCTCCCTCAGTCCAAATAAGCTATATAACCCACCTTGAAACAAGGCTTCAAAAAGGATGGCCTTGGATGTGAGTACTTCTCCTAGCAACAGTTCTCCATTAGTCTTAGAAAAGCATAACCAAACCAGGGAATGTAAATAGAAGTCTAATAAAAGAGATTACAAAGCACTGGGCAAGTTTTTAAGAAAGCATAAGGATATGGATGGCAAAATGATACATTGCCACTATTAGGTTTGGAGGGACTCAAGGAGGGAGAAGAACCTGGGATCACTGTGCTTGTGGCAAACGGTTCCTAAAAGGAATAGTAAGGCTTTTCAGCTGGACCACGGAGGCCATAGAGGGAAGGAACCAAGTGAAAAAATACCCTACCATCCTCAGTGCACCAGCCATGTGCCTTACTGCCTAGCATGTAGTATCAAATCATCCATGTACCAATGATACATCCATGCTGTATCATTGATATAACATGTTTGTTATATCATCCTTGGGGTTCTGGGAGCTAAACAGAGCTGTGAAAGGCCGGGTAGAAAAATAGTACAGCATGTTTTCTATATTCTTTAATTGAAATAAAATAAGGCTGAATATCTTAAGAGATCCCCAAAGGCAGCTCTGCTCCTTTTTTTTTTTTTTTTTTTTTTTTTCAATCCTTCACTCTGTTTTCTAGAAGGCTAGCAGGAGGTCAGGAACATGGAAGTCTGAAAGCAACCCTGGCTCTGTGAACATACATGCCTAACTTTAAGGACTCCTTGGTGCAACTACATTACTCACAGAATGCTGTAAGGTGGGCATTATCAATTTTAAAGGATCTCTAACTCCATCTCCATCACCCCCAACTTTTTCTACAGCCTTTCAGAAAATCAGTACCCTTCCCCAACGTGAGAATCTTTAAAATCACAGAACGGGAAAACAAGCCATGCAGCTGTAAAGACTCCACCAAACGTGCCCACATCCAAAACCAAAGGGGTTCATGCTTTGTAATAAAAGAGCGGAGACACAGTTGAGTGGAATGGGTCAGGGTTAGGCACAAAATGAGTAGTTTAAAGGGTTTTATTTGTTTGATTGGTTTTTGTTTGCTTTTCTCACCAACTATCTTCTTAAGTTAGAAAACCAGATAGAAAGATATAAATAAGTCTGATGTTCCAGAGTTAGTAGCAGACAAAAACCTGTGAAGCACAGAGCTTACTTCATTTATTGACCCCTTGCCTCACCACACATTCATGCACATACCCATCTCTCTCGTATACATGTTTCAGCTGCCTGGGCACACCCATAAACTCTGTCTCAAAAGCACAAGTCGGTTGGGATCCGAGGAATGACAACCAAGGTTGTCTAGTGGCCTTCATATGAACATGCACACACATGTCTGTGTACCCACATACATGGTTGTGCATACACACATACCCACAGACACACAAAAGACATGTATAGAGACCACAGCTAGAAGCCATCTCTTTAAAACTCAAATTCTCATTTCTTTGCACAAAGAATCAGGCTAACAAAAATGGATATGGACAACCTTTACTACTGTTGCAGGAAAAAAAAGATTACAATAATTAAAGTGTCATGGATCAAATTTGACAGGATCGGTGACAAGAGCTTCTGTTAGCTACAAATGAAGAACACGTGTAATTAGGAGTAAAATAAGATCGATAAAGGTTACACAAACCTCAGCTGCAGAAAAGACTCTGCTGGGTTTTTTTTTTTTTTTTAAAGCAATTTGAAAATGAGCCAGCATGTCAATAAGGCAAACATTTATTTTTAGTAGATCCTGGAATCAGCACACTTGAAAGTCAAAGAGTCCATAGTTGCAGATTAAAAGGAACCATGGATGCACACATCCACGGAGACAGCACGAGTCTTTGGTTGATTTCTGAACTCTGGACTCAGCAATACCCAAAGGAGTCAAATAGAAAAGAAAACATGGTGGCAGCTATCAAAAGCTTATCGTTAATACTTCTCTGAGATTCATCTGCTTTCATATTTTTATTCGTGTGTGTGTGTGTGTGTGTGTGTGCGCGTGTGCGTGTGTGTGTGTGTGTGTGTGTGTGTGTGCATGCATGTGTCAGAGAGAGAGAGAGAGAGAGAGAGAGAGAGAGATTGTATGTGCACATGTGTGTACACTTACACATACTTGAGTACATTTAGACATTTAGAGGCCAGAGGAAAAAGTATTGTAGGCCTCTCCACCATATTCCCTTGAGACGGGATCTCTAAATAGAAAGCTAGGCTGGCAGCCAGCAAGCCCTAGAGAGCTCCCGTCTCTGCCTACCACCACACTAGGGCTACTGTCCCACACAATCATTCTTGTTCTACTGTGGAGGTTTGAGGAATTGAAACCAGAGTCCTCATGGTTGTATAGTAACCATGAGTTACACTCAGCCATCTCCTATCCATTTTAACCTGTTAAGCTAACCTCGACTCTGCTCTTCACTGCTCGCTCCTTTCTTTCTGATTTTTTCCTACCTGGCTTTCCTCTCTAGCTCCCCAACAGGGAACCTTTAGAGCTCACTTGGGTGCCCCTGTGTCCAGACTTTAGAAGTCAAACAAAAACATGAGCTATCACCCTGGCTCTATACAGACTCAGTACCATTTCCTCTGCTACTTTGGACTCTTTGACCCTCAAGTGTGCTCATTCCAGTATCTGATGTTGGCCCTTCACGCCAAGCTCTTTGAAGGATAAGACAGCAAGGTACTCATTCCATCGGGTTAATGTTCTAATGTGAGAAGAAAGCTTAAACAAATAATTAAAAAGAGTCATGTTTACATGTCTTCTTAATAAGGGTGGTAGCCAGCTGAAATGATAAACAGCATAAATTGGGGGCCCCTGAGAAAGGCCTCCCTGGTGACGCTGCATTTAATCTGAGAGAGCCAACAGTGGGAAAAAACCACTCACTTTGTTTTTGTTTCTTTGTTTGTTGGTTGGTTTGGTTTGGTTTTTGTGTGGCTGCTCTAACTAGGTGGCACTGATAGGGTTGCTTAAGAGACAGAAAAGGCATTTGGCACAGGCCTCAAGGCCAGAGTCTGACATCCATCTGTGAGCAGGGTGGATACTTCTGCTCAACAGAGCCTGGTCCTGGTCTGTCACCCAGAATTAGGTGGCTTTGATTACTCACAGTGTACTCAGCTCTCTTTTCCCTATGCCCTCACATTCTCTGTTCTATGATTGTCTGTATCTAAATGTCCTTTACTATAAAGACACAGCCATGCTGGATTAAAGTCCATCTTAAATTTAAGTTGGTAGTTTGCAAAGACCCAGTTTAGGAATAAAACTACATTCACAGACACCGGTGGTTAAGCTTTGAAACTCTTTCAGAGGGACAGTATTTATCCCATACTGATGGGCAGTACTTACTACGAAGGGAAGGAAACACCATGCTTAAAGGCGAGGAGACAAGTCAGGGTTCATGAACACACAGGACACTGGAACATTACCTTCTTCATTCAGGCCTTTTGCACAGACCTAAGAGACAAAGAAGAGCACCAACTCGAACTTAGGGACTTTGCTTCGAGACCCCAGAGGCTTTAAGACTCAGCACACAGTAGCCGGGCAGTGGTGGCGCACGCCTTTAATCCCAACACTTGGAAGGCAGAGGCAGGCGGATTTCTGAGTTCGAGGACAGCCTGGTCTACAGAGTGAGTTCCAGAACAGCCAGGGCTACACAGAGAAACCCTGTCTCGAAAAACAAAAACAAAAACAAAAAAAGACTCGGCACACAGGACACAGTACTCTATCATTCTGAAAAGTAGGAGAGAAAATATTTGACATCGCTCTGTGTGCCACAGGGTGTCGAAGGGCATAAAGGCGCTTGCTCAACAGTGCAGAAAGTGAGTCGCTTGACTTGCTTCTAAAATCTCAATGTGGACATATGCGAACTCCAAGACTATAGAATAAGTGGATTGTTCTAATTATTTTTTTTTTCCTGGCACTGTGACAAGCACCATGACCAAAAGCAACTCGGAGAGAAAAGAGCTCATTCCACCCTACACTTCCAGGTCACAGTGCATCACTGAGGGAAGTCAGGAAGGTGCTGGAACTGAATTTGCATACAAAGGCTCATTCTCTTCAACTAGTACTTTTACATAGCACAAGACCATTTGCCTAGGGATGGCCCTGGGTCCTCCTATATTAATTAATCTTTAAGATAATCACTTACAGGCATGTCTATGGGGTCAACCTGATGGAGGCAAGTTCTGAATTGAGTTTCTCCCCTCTTAGTTTGTATTAAGTTGACAATATAAACAAGCTTAGACATCGACCATGCTAAGCACCGGGGAAAACAGAATATCTTTCCATAGTTTCTGGTATGGAATTTGACAGTATTACCTAGAGAATTTTAGTGACTCATGCTCAATAATGGTGGAGGTGGTTGAGGGAGGAGCAAAAGAAATACAGAAAATTTCCAGTCTCGAAGCTCTAGTGAGAATCAGCATGAGTAAAGCAAAGGACTCGACCTCTGTAGCTGAAGGGCTAGCATTTGAATCCTGTTCTTTACACCCACTTCCTGGATGACCCTGGGTGAGTCACTTTACCTGTCTGTAAGCCATGAGTCCTGCATCTAATCAGCAGTTGACTACAGCAGTGACTCTAGAACAAAGTTCATGCTGGGAGGCATGGGAACTGGTGTGATGACATGGCAAAAGCCGAAATGTCTCTTCTTCCATACCCTACGCTTTCCTTGAGTGGCTAACTGTCATTTCTTTGGGCGTCTTTTTTAGCTAATATTCCAATAATTTAATTGATAATGATAATTCAAATAGGAATATCTCAGACTGTCTGTGTGGTTTTATGGCAATCATCTCATTGCTATTCACTCCCTAGTATGAACAAGG
The DNA here is from genome assembly GCF_011762505.2 of Arvicanthis niloticus. NCBI lineage: Eukaryota > Metazoa > Chordata > Mammalia > Rodentia > Muridae > Arvicanthis > Arvicanthis niloticus. The sequence continues at coordinate 43,774,677 of NC_047664.1, read as the reverse complement.
TGACAGCGCAGCTCTGACATCTATGGAATACCAGAGAAGCCTCACACTGGATTTTGGATGCTATTCTTGAATACAAGCTTTTTCTTTCTTTCTTTCTTTCTTTCTTTCTTTCTTTCTTTCTTTTTTCTTTCTTTTTTCTTTCTTTCTTTCATCTGTCTGTCTTTTTTTTAAAAAATTGATTTTTAAATTAGCTTTAAAAGTAATTGTTTTTCGTATGTGACTTTATAAATGTCTTGTACAGGTTAGTTCTGTCTCCCTTACTTCTCCTCATCTCCCCTATCTTCCCTCATATCTCCTGTCTCCCCTCATCTCCTTCTTCCCTGCTTCCCTTCTCTATTAAGTTCCTTCAGTATTCCATTTTCCACTTTATTCTCTCTCTCTCTCCCTGTATCCTCCCCCCTCTCTCTGAATCCCATTATTTTTCCAGTCCCATGGTCTCCTCTCTAGTTTCCTGGTCTTTATCCATATTTTTGCCAACCTGGATACACATATTTAATGTCAAAGGCAAGACTCTACAGATGACAAATATATATCTTTCTAAGGCTGGGCTACTGTGCTCAAAGTATTTTTCTTTTCCATATATTCTCCTGAGAGTCTCACAGTTTCATTTTTACCGCTGAGTAAAATTTCATTGTGAGTACATACTTTCACTATCCATCACTATCCATGTCTCTGTTGATGGACAGCTAGGCCAATTCCACTCCCTAGCTATTGTGGATAAAGCCCTGATGAACACGAATATGCAGATGAGTCCTCTAGGCACTTCTGCTTGGGAATGGTATAGATAGGTCATATGGTAGTTCTATTTTAGTGTTTTGAGAAACCTCCCTGCTGATTCCCACAGTGGGGCCACTAGCTGACACCCCCCACCAACAGTGGATACATGTTTTTCTCTCCACACATCGTTGCCAGCATTTGTTGTCATTTGTTTGCTTGATGCTCTTCTGACTGGGATGAGTAGAATCTCAAAATAGTTCTAATTTGCATTTCTCATTTCTCATATGTCTCAAGATATCTCACTTAGCCTGCGATTTGTGAAGATCACCACCCACCTCTTCGCCAAGCACCATCTATCAAGAGTGTGTATTCACTTCTTGCCAACATCTCATATAAGACAGCAGTCTGTTCTTATCTGTGAGAAGTGCATTCCCAGACTCCTGCAGTATGGTAAGAGATAATATTAGTTACTTTCTGTTGCTGTAATAAAACACTATGACCAAAAGCGACCTAAAGAACATAGAATTTATTTTGGTTTGCAGTTCCAGAAGACTTACATGCCACCATGTAATTCTTGAGGTAGGCATGGTATGGTGGCAGGAAGCTGACTGATCACATTTTTTCATATACACATGAAGCAGAGAGAAGTAGGGCAAGACTAAAAACCTCCAAGTCCATCCCCAGTGACATAATTCCTCTAGCAAGTCTCTGCCTCCTGACAATTATACTGACTTCCCAAACAGTGCCACCGACTGGAGACAAGGTGTTCCAATATGTGAGTCTAACAGGAACAATTTGCATTCAAACCGCCACAGAGATCACCACCTAACATTAAAAGCAAACAATTATAAAATAAAATTGCAATTAAAATGGCCCAAAATCTCACTCTCCCTCATTTTCTCTTTCTCTCTCATTCTCTCCCTCCTTCCTCTTTGTGTCTTTCTTTAAATATCGTACTATACTGCTCTGTATTTCCTGACTTTTTTTGACCATAACTAACTAAAATATACAAAGAGAAATTTTTAAGTAAGTAAAGTTTATTATGTTCTCAAAAAACTCTTATGTGCGCTGGACATTGTGCAATATGCTTATACTTATAGCACTCCGAAGGATATGTCAAAAGGATCCTGAGTTTGAGGCTACGCTGAGCTGCAAGACCTTGTCTCAAAATAACATTAGCTTCCTGTGTACTGTTGTAACTACAGTTCTCAATTGGTGTGAAGAGGCAATGCACAGAGTGGCTTAGTGGGTTGGTGGAATTGCACAGCTGGGGATTGTTCAAGGACCTATATCTAGTCCAAAGTCTGAGCTGTTTCCTATCATTTCTATGGCCATACTCATCTCTTTCTCTGAGGTTTGCACCAGGAATATGGTAAGAGGTAACACTGCCACTTCATAGTAGTTCCTTGGGGCTCAGAAGTTCATACTTCCTCATGTTTGTAACAGTATTCTGGGTGAAAAGGGGCCGAAGTAGCCATAGAGACACAGTAACATATAAGAGGATGGAGACTATTTGACAGCTCTGAGCCAGATGATGGCCTATAGCCCCACCTTCAGGTCACCTTTGTGTTCCAAACACTTCTCATCAGAAAGCACAGATTACATATTCAATCCACCCAATCAGGAAAGAACCTCGGAGTTGCTGTTTTAAACGTCCCATGCTTTGTTTTGCAGCCATCCAAGTCAAAATGGTGACAGACAACCAGGACCTTTACAGAAACCAGCCACTGTTCCTGGCTTTAGCTGAATCAATGAATAAATGTCACCATGTTGGGCTGAGTCACCTGACATCTCTGCTGGCAAAGAAAGGGTGAAAGCCTTAATCTGACTTTATCACTTGGAAGTCTTCACTCTTTCCTTCATACCTGGTGCATTGGCTATATGCTCCTAGGTCTCTTGGCTCTTTCCTGTATCTCTATCCTTATCAACAACATTGTCTCTCCCCTGGATGCTCAAAAGCTTGGAGAACTTGTTTTAGGCCTTCCGTGTCTCCTCAGAGAAGCCATGTTGAGCTTGTCAAAATAATACTGCATGGTGTTACTATCCCACACAGTGTCACTAAATCAAAGTTATCTGCTATCCTCTGAGTCAGTCCAGCACTGTATGGTACCCTGTGACTCCCGTCATCATCCTGTTCACTCCTCCTTGTAACTAGCTTGACTCACTGCCTCCTCCTTGCCCACTCCCACCTGCAGATACACTCATCTTTACTCTCATCTCCATCCAGAGGTCGCCTTCTCTAAGATGCTCCCTGCCCACAAAGCTAAAGATTTTCCTCCACTCTTATTTCCCATCTTCCTGTGTCTTTGTCTTCCTATATATTCCTGTATGAAGTCCATATTTATATCCATATGTAATTATACCTGAACATAATTACATATTATAAAATATATTTGTTTTCAGATATACTCTGTAAGCTTGATGAAAAGGGGATTTTGTGTTCTACTCATATATCTTCCACTATAGGGAAGAATCATAGCTTAGAATAAAGATTGTGATTTTCAAATTCCCTAAACATTCTCCATGTGTGTATCAGTCCAAGTTAGTGCTTTGAAGATAAATCTGCTGATTCTGGTTTTGGCAGATGGGGATAGAAGGAAGCCACCATACTTATCTTTTTCAGTTCTGAGCAATCCACTGCTCCACACCACATGAGTCTTGGTCTCACCTCTCTTTTTGGATTGTCCATCATAGCTCTAATGAGGAAGGACTCCCACTTTAACACTGCCACGCTTAATGAGAGGATGCCTACCTCAGTTCCACATGAGTAGATCTAACCTTCTGTTCATCTTTCACACCACCAAGCACAGGGAGTTAGAGATGAAGAATGACAAGCTGGGTGATGTCATCACGGAGCACGTGAGACTAAGAAGTTTTTAATGCACTCATAGATGCACAGGGGCTTTGGAGGAGTGGGATACAAACCCACAGGCTCCTTGCATGTCTCCAAAGCCAGCCTCCCCAGTACCTACCTACTAGGCTAAGCTCTTAGCTACCTCTTGCCAAGCAGATGGCCTGGCATTCTTCCATGACCTGCAGAATTCTGCCTGAAGTCTTTAGGAAGTGCTTCCTCTCTCACATATGAGAGAAGCCATTCCAAACAGCACATTAGTGATGTGCCATTCAGCCCAGTCTCAACCAGCCACAGGTTCCTCCTGAGCACTTGAATGTGTGTAGTTAGTTTTAATCTAGCTGTGCTATTAGATATGAAATAAACACATATTTTGAATACCTAGTAAGAAATAATATGTTAAATATTCCATTGTTAAATTGATTCCAAACAGGAAGGTCATATATTTTGAATGTTTTGGGAACCTGAAACACACTATTAAATTATCTTCACCTTCTTATTAATTTATATGTTCAGCTATTGGGATGTTTAAAAATGCATAAATAGCTGGAATTTGTAGCTTGTACTGCTCTTCCACCTGTTTGAACAGTGACAGGATAGTCATTCTCCTTCACTGACCTTAAGAAGAGAATGCTTTTCTGTGCTACATCACGAATGATTGTTCCACCTTCCCTCTCTGACCCTGTCTGTCCTCCATAGGATCCATGAATGCTCTGTAAAAGCCACCAGTCCAGGCATAGCGTACAGCAGACTTGAGGACTGTCAGCTATATCATGGAAAACACTTCCCTTTGTGGAAATTTCACATGACCTCCATAGTCATGTGACACACTGAGTCCTTTAAGAAACCCTCAGGCAGTTTCTTCAACTTGATCATCAATATTCTGGGTTTCTATATAAAATATTAACTTGCTTGTAAATCACAGATTCTAAAATCTCAAAAGCCTTTTTATGGATATTAATATTCTTACTATTCTTATTATGCTCATTTGTTATTTAATTGATGCTATCATGAAATATCAGGAGAAGTAGACATAAAGTCTACCAAGGAGAACGGGAATAAAATCCAAATGCATTAATGACCTGGGAAAGCCTAATATTTCATGCAGCCTTGCTTGAAAAGAAAACATTAGCTGTTAATTAGCAGCTCTAAGCCCCCACAAAGGAGAACTGTCTTTCCATACTGGAAACTCAGTTGTTCTCTACACTAATGTCTGTGTGGCCTTTTCTACAAAGGGGCTCATTGAGGACAGTAATTTATTCATCCTGCATGTCCCTTGGGTTGGGATGATGCAGCCCTTGTGTCTGCTTCTAGCCAGTGTTTGAGTGGGGCTGTCATTCAAAGCGTAGTGTTGCAAGCCTTCCCTTGTCTCTCTTCTTAGAGATCCAGGGAGCTGAAGCCTCTGTTAGACTTGATACCTGTGCAAGTTTATTTAAGGAGGACAGAGACTCTTGTATGTGGGTTCCTGGGTTTTTCAGGAACTCACATGAGATTCCAGGGAACACAGAGAGGAACCAGAAAAACAGAAGAAGAAAATGCCATCTTCATCCCTCAAGGCTCTGTGTTACAGCAACAGTTCCAGATCTCCTCTTTAACAATTGCAACCTAGGGTAGAGTTCTTCCTTAGCATGTCCCAAGAGCCTGGCTTCCATCCCCACCACTATATAAAAAAACCTTATTTCTCAAGTCTATGCATCTTCATATGTATAACAGGAACAATAAACTTTGGAAGATATACCAACAAGACAATGCACATTTTTTAAAGTGAGGAAATTAAACCAAAGCAAATCCATCTTGCATCAGACCTTCTGGAGCACAGGGACAAGGAGCTGAGGATAAGAAACTAATCTGAAAGATGAAAGCAGAAAACAGCTAAGTGGGTATCAGAAGTTGAATCGTGCCCCCTCCAGATGCATACCTTTGTGCCTCAGAATGCCACTGCATCTAGCTAGAGATGGGGTCTTTTGATGGGTTATTATAAGATTATTAAGCTAGTACATATAGCCTAGAGTTATTAAAAAGAGGAGGGCAATTATTATTATTATTATTATTATTATTATTATTATTATTATTATTATTAAGATGATGATGATGATGATGACTCAAGAAAGTATTCGGGAGATGCCATCTATTTGCCAAGAACAAAAATTTCAGAAGGAATTAACCCTTAGATTTGTGAAATAATTCTTTTCTGTTGGTTGAGACTCCTAGCTTGTGGTACCTTGTTAGGTTAGCCCTGTCAAACTAGCATGGAAGTAAGAAAGTGACAAGAATAGGAGGAGACCACACAGGTACCTTCATTAGCAGGTCTGAGTCACACTGAGGACTCCTGGAGGTCAAAAGACATGATGTCATTCTCAAGGATGGAGAAGTTGGGGTTTTCACCCACTAGGTCCCATCCACTATTTGCTGCAGATTAGAGCCAGTGCATTAGACCATATTATGTGTCCTAGTAGGCTGGTGGGTCCTGAAATCAGAGAAACTCAGGCTACAGCAGTCATCAGCCTTCAGAGAAAAGGGCATGTGAGTACCCAAGGTGCAGGTGCTATACTTGAGACATCCCAAATGTGAAGGCCGTTTATTAATCTCATATGCAGGTAATAGCCCTGTCCGACATGCTGGGATTATCTAAGTGATGGATGTATCGAATTTATACCATACTTCAACTTGGAGCACGGCATATTGAAGTTATCAGAGGTGATAAAATATACAAAGGAAAGGAAGTGGAACAATGAGGCCAGCTGGACACCACCAGGTCACAACAATGTATGGGGCAAAGGACCAGACTGGAAACCCTATCACAAAGTTCTTCACACTGAGGAAGAATGTATTGATTTACCAAGGAATACAGAATTCTAGAGTGATCATGAGTTTGGAGCACACCAAAATTTATTCCCAGAAGACTAGATTATAGATTGGGAACCCTGAGGAACTAAGGGAAAAAGACACCAATTCGATTTTTTAAAGGGCAGGAAAAAAGACACGCTGAAGGAAGTGGCCTTTAGCTGGTACTAAATTATCTTCTGGTATTCTGATGAGTTTTAGCCCTCTGGAGGCATAAATAGCATAGCTATGAAGAATGGGGGAATTTAACTTATCTCCATAGAAAGCACCTAGTCAGCAGACATTTACTAAATATCTTCCATAGTCGTACCATGGGCAAATATCTCAAGAGGAAAGAAAATATCTCCAGGCATTCCTGTTTCCAGAGGGCTTCAGTCACATTTCAAAGCAGGGGAGACCTGTGCCCAGAAGACATTGCAATACTATCAAACACATCTTGGTTGCCACAACTTTAAAACTCCAGGCTTTTAATGGATAGAAGCCAACGATGCTGTAAAAATAGAATTTGAATGATAGAATTGTCCCTCAATGGCAGTATGATCCAGGTGGTCTCAAGTGCCAAGGTTGAACCACTCAAGAAAGTCAGGGACAGTGGGCTCTAGTTCCTTCCCTGTAGTATTGAAGTCTACTTCTTTTGTGTGTTTTTTCAGTGTCTGTAGCAAAGATACAAAGCATTAGAAGCTAAATGAATACCAATTTATTCCATGATACACGTGGATCATGATGCATTATGACGTAAAGGATAACAAGAGTTACTAAAAGTTCCTAATTTTCTATTGTTTCATTTACTACTCATGTGAATTAAATCCTCGACTATGGCCATTATGGCCCTCACTTTCTCTCTTTGTCAAACTAAGGTGAATATAAATGTGTAATGGAGACATACGTAGCGGCCAGACACATGAGACACAAGGTTGACCCTCAGGTTTTTCACTATGCACAACCTTAAGCACTTAACCCGTAAAATAAAGCCATTGCTCCACTCTCACTTCAAATGCATCAACTAGATTTAGAAAACATTTTATTATTATTTGAAAACTTTTTACTACTTTATGTAAGTAGACATTGGTTTGTAAGAATTGAAGTTAGGAAAAAACAGACAGTTTCATGGCTTCACTTTATCGGAGTTAAATTATTACCAGTAACTTCCTTAGAAGCAATCCAATCTAAAGAGATCTGGGGGACGAAATCATAAAAATGTAATGCTTACCAAAAAAGTGAACCTATTGTCATTAAAAAATATCACTCAAGATTTTTCATTCATTCATTCACTCATTCATTTGTCAGATCAGTGAAGCAGTACAGCCCGTAGGAGGAGGATCTTAACGAATGTAGGGAAGATGCACACACAGCCTCAGCCAAGCTCCTACAGCATCTAAACCACCCAGGAGTTGGCTATCCTTCAGCTCATTGGCGTAGTATTGCAAACCATATCCTTCTTTCTATTTCACAGACACTGAGTGAAGATGATCCCTGGGGATGAGCCTTCTCCAAGACCACTCAGAAAAAGTGAGAGAAGCACAGCCTAATATTTCAACATTCCCATACAGCAATTAATTAATTACTCATTAAAATGTCTACAAAGAGGAGGCAGAGAGAGGGTTCTGCATTGTGGAAGTGCTGTCTTACAGAGGACCTAAATTTGGTTCCCAGCATCTATGTCTGGCTGCTCACAACTCCAGCTCCTGGAGATCGAAGATTTTGAAAGAATCCAGCTAACATGCATGTAAGAGGAATGTAGTGTCTCACAGTCCTGATGGCCAGAAGGGAAGGCAAATATCAAGATGCCAAGGTGGTGATTTGTTCCCAGGCTATAAGGAAGAGTCTCTTCCACATCTCTGCCCAAGCTCCAGGTTACTGGTAACCTGGTAGTTAGAAATCTTTTTCAGTTTCATTGGCTCCTAGAATTGGTGTGTTTATTTTTACCTTCATCTTCAAGTGGAATTTTCCTTGGGTATATCTGTCTCCAGTGTTTCCCCTTCTATAAGAAAAAAACAGATCTATGGGACAATGGCCCTTAGTAATGACACCTGCACAAATGCATGAACATACTCACTCACGGCCACTAGCATAATAAAAAATAAAATAAATTCTTTATCTTCCAAAATATCTCAAAGCAATTTAGAACTCACTTTATTTTCTACTCAGGTCCATAGAAGTAACAAAATACTTTCAAAGGATATCAGTCTTAGGAGAGAGTCAGGCTTGGTCAGATCAACATAAGCAGGAATTTTGATCTAAATAGAAAATAAAACTTTGAAGCTCAGTTTTGTTTTACAGAAGTCACCTACTTACTGCGTTTATCTAGTAGTTGTATATATGTAAGAAAGGACCATTAATGATCCATGGGTGAATATAATTTGACAATACGAATCTATTTTCTCCCTATAACATTAGAAACATTCACTATGGTGTTCTCATCAAGTGCTGTTTCTTCAAGGCTTTTAAAGTCTTTACGTCTGGAGACTATATGTTATTTTTTATTATATAACTTGGGTACAGTCACTGGTTAAGAAGTAATAGAGTTTCTATAAATGTCTATTGACTGAAAAAATACTCAATGAACGTCTTGAAAAGAATATATTCTTCCCACATAATGGAAAGCTGCTGTAGAGATGTAGAATCTTTTTTTGTCCCATTTTAATGAATCAACTTAATTAACATATTTTAACTATTTAATTAATGGGCATCATTGCACAGAGTATCAATAAAGTCACTGGGAACTAAGTTGTCCCTTTGCACATTTACTTAGAATAAGGGTTGGCAACATTCTCACAGACAGGGGTAGTAGTAGATTGTACTACGGTATCCAAAGAATGAGTCCAGCAGTAATATTTCACAGCTGGGAATTCACTCATTACTGTGAAAGACCCCTGTGCTGAACTTTACTCTGCGTGGCTGACTGCCTGTGTGGCGTTTCTACACAGGAGCTTATAGACATTTCTAAAGTAACAAGGCCAAAGCCAAATCTAGAGCCTTTCCTGGGACAGTGTTTCTCCCCTTAGGCAGCTCCATCTCAGCAAGTGACAGCTTCATTCATTAAGTGGCTTGGGTCAAGAACCTTGGAATCATGCAGGATTGCCTTTTTTTTTTTCTATTAATATCACTCAAATTCAGTTCATATGTGTTTTCTCTGGACTCTGTTTTGAAAATTCCCTAGAATCCAGCTATATCTCTAATGCTGTGTGCCAACCAATGTACAAGCCCTCACTTGGTATTTCTTCTTCTCTAAAGAAATAGCCTTATAGGTTTTGTGTGCTTCCAGTCTTGCCTACCCACAGAGAAAATAACTGGGTTTGTCAATTTGTCAATTCTCCATATTTCAGAAGCTTTCCACTTTCCCCATATCAGTGGACAGAGGGTCACTTCTCAGACATACTAGGACATTAATTTCTAAGGACCTTTGTTTTTCTTGCCTTCTCCACTGGGGACTTGCTCTGTCCTGTTCATGCATGAACCTGACACAGTACCAGGTATATAGAAGAAGCTCAGAAAACACATGCTCAGTACATGAAGCATGGGCCATTTTACTTGGTTTGAGAAAACGCCACTAGTGACCATTTATTTATTTGTTTATTTATTTATTTATTTATTCATCAACAAAGTATTTAGCAACTAACTGCTGTGCTACTGATTGCTGTGTCATACACTAAGGCTATGAAGGCAAGCACTTGCACTCTGAGACTTCCGATGTTTTAGAGAGATGAGCATTAAATAGACACTTAAACGTAAAAATTAGTTAAGTCAGCAAACATTTGGTTTGGAGATAAAGATGATGTGCTAAGATAGGGAGCAGATGAGTCTCTGATAATGGCTTCTAACACTGAAGCAGGAGACTCAAACACGAGAATGTGTGCTGATCTTCCATGAAGGAAAAGATTGCCAGAGATGTTGAAGTAAGAAGTAACTCAGTAGTACATCAAAAACAGTGGAAGATGGAAGTAATTGACCAGTGAGTTAAGGAGAATGAGAATTCAGGTGGAGCAATTTATAGGGAATTTTTCAACTCTCCACAGTCAGCTTGAACTTTATTCTACACAAGATGAGAAAATACCAACTTAAGAAGTAGACTGATTGGAGCTGGTGTTTTAAGTAGCCACTATAGAAAAGACTAGAGAGAGTAGACTAGGAATAGACCATGGGTAGATCCAGATAGAAGATTTTGAAAGAATTCGGCTAACAATCATGTAAGAGGAATGTAGTGTCTCACAGTCCTGATGGCCAGAAGGAAAGGCAAATACCAAGATGCCAAGGTGGTGATTTGTTCCCAGGCTATAAGGAAGAGTCTCTTCCATATCTCTGCCCAAGCCCCAGGTTACCAGTAACCTGGTAGTTAGAAATCTTTTTCAGTCTCATTGGCTCCTAGTATTGTTGTGTTTATTTTTACCTTCATCTTCATGTGGAGTTCTCCTTGTGTATCTGTCTCCAGTGTTTCTCCTTCTATAAGAAAAAAAAACCAGATCTATGGGACAGTGGCCCTCAGTAATGACCCTGTACTAAAATGACCATATCTGTTGAGACCTATCTGCAATTATGCTCATAATTTGACCTAGTAGAATATGGTACTTTGATATACATATGTTTAAGGGGACACAACCTAATCTTTGAGAAATGTGATTGTGAACGAGTAAAGGGAAAAAAAGACAGTTGCCAGGACTTAAATGGATGCAGGGACAAATGGGGGGGAAAATCATGATTTCAACACTGTGTGATTGACCAGAATTGGAAAGACTGAGGGAGAAGAAGTGATCTATCATAAGCAGGTGTGTTCTGACATACCTATAACGTATCTAAATAGGCATGTCATGTGGGTGGCAGACTATATGAATCTGAAGAGTAGTGATGAGATAGAACATTTTCTTCATCAAACATCAGTGTCAGGAAAAGCATCAGGCTGCCCGAGTTTATCTGGTGATAGAATGCTAACAGGAAAAGTGGCCCAGGACTACAGAATTACAACATTTAAGAAAAATTAAAGAGAGCTCAGTAAAATGACAACCACAAAATATTTGTGTCATAACAACAGGTACAAAGTTCCAGAAGGAAGGGTAAGTATGTCTGTCATTCCCTCTGAGAGGTACAGAGACATATATAGTCAGATAAGTTCATGCAGCCAAAGAACCTAAGAGACATAAAGCAGAGTTCTTTTCCTGTAATAATGGAACAGAGGCCAAACTGGAGAAGACTGACAAAGTAAAAATGCAAAGCCCTTCTGTGCCGTTTTAATTAAGGAAGACAATCAATAAGGCAAATTATGAGTGAGGGTGGGATTTCTTTTTTGACAGATGAGTGTGCTTTGCTGAGAATGGCCCAACGAGGCTGGAAATAATAAATGAAGCAATTGCTATCATTCCTTAAGTTAAACAAGAACAAGGCTTTGATCCTGAGAAATCAGCGGCAATCATGCGGTGATGCTGGCTTGTTTGCCCCCAGCCCCCATCTGCTTCAATAATGGAAACACTCCACTGTGAGCTAGTGTCCACTTGTCATTCAGTAATTCACGGGAGCAACAATGTCACCCAGTATTTACTTCACAAATTACCTTTCACATTTTAGAAATGTCTATGTGCCTAGCTGAAAAACTTTAGGGAGGTATCTTGTTATATGTGTTTCTTTTCTGAAATGTTACATTACATGTCTGGACTCCTTGACTTTAAGACCCCATTGTTGAAACCAACATCTACACAACTCATTGAAGACAGAGAAGTCTAGCTGGTACTACATAGAGCCTTTACCCTTACATTTCAGGGTCTTTTGTTCAGGAAATCACTCTGCATGCTACTATAAGAGAAACATAAATACCAAGTCAGCCACAAACTCTTTGTTCTACAATTGTGTAATGCCTGCAAGACTTGCTATGAAAATGAAGGAATAAGGCTTGTGGGAGTGAGTAACCAACCAATAACTGATTTGATTTAAAACCCCACTCCATGAGATGGAACCTGTACTCACCACAGCCAGAGTAGCCAAGAACCTGAGACTAGATAGTCCAGTGGCCTAGGATAATACTGGTCTAAAATAGAAAAAAAAGAAAAGAAAAATTGCAGTGATAAAAGACTCCTACTGATATACTGCTATAATTGTATCAGTGCCTTGTTTAGCTATCATCAGAGATGCTTCCTCCTGCAGCAGATAAAAACAAATATAAAGAACCCAAAACCAAATAATATGCAGAGAGTGAGAGACCTTAGAACACTCAGCCTTAGATGGGACATCCCCATCAAGTTTCTTCAGTCAGAGCTTAGGGAATCCCATAGAATAAGAGGCAGAGAATAAAACCCAGAGGGAATGGAGAATTTCAGGAAAACAAGGCCCTCTAAATGAACTGAGCAAAGCTCATAGGAATTCACAGAGATTGCAGAAGCATGTGCAGGACCTGCATGGGTCTGCACCAGGTCCCCTTCAAATAGTTATGGCTTCCAGCTTAGTGTTTTTATGGGATTTCTGGGTGTGTGAAAAAGTAGGTCTCTGATTCTTGTGCTTTGTCTTGGGCTCTTCTCCTTCTGTTTTTTTTTTTTTTTTTTCTAATTGAAAATAGATTCTTGTTTCATATAATACATCCATTCCACAGGTTCCCCTCCCTCTACTCCTCCCAGATACCCTGCTACACTCCTTCTCACCCAAATCCCCCCCCCCTCTCTAGTTTTTTTTCAGAAAGGAGCAGGCTCCAGGAGATAACAACCAAACACAACAAAACAAGTTACTATAAAACAAGGCAAAAGCCCTCATATGGAGGCTGAACTAGCCAATCTAATAGTGGGAAAAGAAACCCAAGAGGAGGCAAAAGATTTAAAGAGTGTGGTTCATGCAGAGACACTATTTGAAAGACTGAGAATAAACATACGTACCACTTTGTACCCTAGAGGCTCAGGGACCATCACAGAGGGGTTGGGAAGAATGCAAAGCTCTCGTGAAGCATCCTGTGAAAGGCTAGCCTCTGGATATGGCATGGTAGTGAGACACTCGAACTCATACCATTTGGATTATTAATGCAGGACCCCTACAAGCCAAAAGCACTAAAAGTTCAAGCATGGCGGGGAAGGCCTCCTAACGTCCTACCCCTAACTAAGGAACTGTGTGAAGCAGAGAGCTGCTGAGGGAGGGAGTGTCCATTGATTTTGAGTGGAGGTAGACAGTGATGGGTTGCTCATGCCCTGGTGGGTAACTATGTAAATATATACGAGGCAGCAATGACTGAATTTAGTGGATTATAAAACAAACAACAAAAAAGGCATGAAACTGAGAGAGAAAAGGGAAAGATATTGAAGTGGGAGCTGAGGGAATAGAAATGACAAAGATACATTGTAAAATGTATGAAACGTTAAAAATTTTTGTTAAAAAACATAATATGAAAAAGACAGTCTCTTCTGTCTCTGTGTCTCTGACTACATCTGTGCATGGGTGTGTGTGTGTGTGTGTGTGTGTGTGTGTGTGTGTGTGTGTGTGTGTGTTTTCTAACCTTCAGTGTAGTGTATCATGGAAGAACATCATAGGTAAGAAGAAGATAAAATATAATGGTTCTTCCGTAGTTACACACAGAAACAGATATTTAGTTGACAATCCTGGAAACAGTTTATTTGGAGATAATAAAATTATTTGTGTTTGTATTCAAGAATCTATACTATTTAACCTTTACTTTAACTTGTATAAAGCCTTGCCTGAGGAAAAATCATAAGTTAAATAATGTGAACTGATTTTCTAATAAAGTTTTAATATTCAGTTAAAAGAGCTAATAGGCACAATTGTCTTGCTTTCCTTGTTTCCTTGCCCAGATTTTCTTGTTTTCCTTGATTCCAAATCATCCCTCAGGGTTCTAAAATAGAAACCACAGATCCCTGGAGGCAGCTGAGAGAATTCTAGCCCAGATCTAACCTCAAATAAAATAATTTTAATAACAAAAATATTCATAAGAGGTCAAAATAACTACCTCTATAACTCTCATAAATAAATTCTTTTAAGTAAATACTAATGCTATTCCGATGTAGAAATTGGTCTAAAAACTATCTCTAAATCAGAGAAAATATGTTCTTCTCTGCCCATTCTCTGCCTCTGTTCATCCTACAGCCTGTTGAGTCCTGAACTCTGTGCTTATCATTTGCCAAGTGATGACGTTTCTCATTTTACAGTCTTAAGGAGTCTCCCAGTCTTAAGGAGGCTCTAGATCTGGCACCATTATATTAAGGTCAAGCTTCATGTTTATTCCTGGGAGGAGTTAGGGGTGGGGATGAACAAGATCAAACTAAATGTTATAAATGTTATGGAATTCTCAGGAATTAATAAGAAAAGATAGTTCTTCCTAAGACGATTCTACCTCTAGACCTCTCCATAAGTTACAACTTTATGGACCAGTTGAGCTTCCATACAACATGGCAGCGTCAAAGAAATGCAGATGATTATACCACAGTTCAAGAAGGCAGAGGTTAACAATGGATACTCTTTCACCTTTGACCCTGTGGCCCCAAGTAGGTTCCTCTGCTGCATTCTGTTGGTTAAGAAGCACCTACCAAAATTAATCCAGATGCTGGATGCAGCACAGAATGATATGTCCTAATGAGGCTATAGGATAACTTGAGATGTCTTGCCTTCATCACAGGTTGTCATCTATCTTGTATCTGTACCTTTGAGCATCTGAGTATTTCACACATTGAAATTAGTAACAACTGGTACCAGAAACTGTTACCAGCTAAGATGGAATCTTTTCTCCTTGCAAACACTCTCTCACCTTGTTAAGAAACAAACATGAATAGAAAAATAAAAGTGTATGTGATGAGAACATAACTTTCCTGTTGATATTTCAGAACAGGTGTAGACAGTGACAAATGCTGGTTATAGGTGGCTCTGTTGCCACTCTGTATGCACAAAGCTTATTCCTTTTGGACCTAGGAGAAGCAAGTTGAGTGGGTTCACTGATGCTAATCCTAAATACTCAAAGTAGCTCTTACAATGGGTAACAAGATCAGACTTCCAAATATTGCCATGTGTTCAGTGGCTTATCTCCCAAGAAGCCAGAAAAAAAGTTTGAGGTTTTTTTTTTTTCTTTTTCAAGAAATAGAAATAGAAATATCAGCAAGCTATAAATGAAGGTAAATATGAAGGTTCAGAAGATTGGTGGTTTGGAGGTTTTTAAAAAATAAAATAAAAAGAAAGATTTATTTTGTATAACAGAGGATGCTAGAAACTGTAATTAGATTTGTCTTTGGCTGTTTGGGCTACAACACCAAATTACCACTGACTAGGCATCTTCTAAACAATATAAATATATTTCTCACCTTTACGGAGACAGGGAAGCCTACTAAGTTCAATGCACTGTCAGACTTGTTTTGTGAACAACCTGAGCATAATCCACAGAATGGTAGAAAGTGAGAACAGGCTCCCATAAGTTGTCCTCTGATCTGCAGACATGCATACTCACCCCCCAAGATAAAAATAAAGAAAGCCCTTCTTAACCATTACAAAGATGGCGACTTATTGCTGTGTGCTTCTGTGATGGAAGAAAAAGGCAGCTGCATGAAGATTCTACGTAAAGAACTGAATTGTAGCTTCTAATGTTATCAGCTTAGTGATCAGATCAACATTCATGGTTAAATATTCATGCAAACTTAACTGAATTTGAAAGAGAGTATCAGTCTTTGAGGAAGTTACTAAAAAGACTGTATGTGGCTAGGAGAATATGAACCTGTGTGGTACTGTCTGATGAACTGGGGTCCCAGGCTGAATAAAAAAGGAAATGGGAAATTCTGTTGGGTACCAGAATCCACCCTGCTCTGCTTCCTGACTATGGACACATGCTTGTTTTCATCCTGCTTTTCCAGACTTGATGTCCTCACACTGTGAGATGAAATAAATCTTTCTTTCTTTAAGTTGCTTCTTGATGGGTATTCATCACAGCAATAAAAAAAAAATGAGATTGTGGGGGATTTCCATCAAGTTTCTACCAAGAAGTTGATCTCTGTGAATGGATGGAATTCCCCACAAGTAGGCCATGGGCAAAGATGTGAGATTGAAAGATAAGTCAAAATGGAACCCCAGGATTTTAGAGATGCTAAGACTATGGGACATTGGCTAAGAAAAGTTCCAGGTTGCAGTGTAGCTGGCACAAGAGAGAGAATAGACATACTACTGACAGATGAATTAGAGGAGCAGGGCAACTCAAAGCTCTTGAAACCAAGGCAATACCATCAAGAGACTTTGATGCCAAAGAGGAGCTGCAGAATGTAATGCTTGTCCAGCTGGGTTTGGGTCCTATCCATCTGTCTTAGGTGCTTTTTCTGATGCTATGATAAATACTCATACACAAAGAACTCAGGAGAGGAAGGGTTGACTGTGGCTCAGAGTTTAGGTGACAGTCCATCATAGTGGTGGAGTCACAGCAGCAGGAGCTTGTAGGAGCAGAGCCGATTGTAAACACAGTCAAGAGCCAGAAAGAACAATGAGGACATGCTGTTCAGACCATCCATGTTTACTGATGCACTATTCACAATAGCCAAGAAACATAAGCAGCCTGGATGTCCAGCAATGAACAAATGAATGAAAAATATGAGGCCAGGGAGATGGTTCGGGGTAAAGGTGCTTGTTACAATGCCTGGTGAACTTGAGCTTAATCTTCAGGGACCACATGGACAGGAGAGAGCAGATTCCCACAAGTTATCCTCTGGTATCACACATGGATACTTACCTCCAAGATAAAAATAAGTAAATGTTAAATTTAAACTGTGATTATATATATATGTATGTGTATGTGTATATGTATATATGTGTGTATATATACATATATGTGTGTATGTGTGTATATATATGTATATCTATATAGAGAGAGCATAGTAAATTTCATATATATATATATGAATACATATACATAGAATTCATATATATATATGAATTCTACCCAGCTGTAAAGGATGTTTTCATGAGTTTTTCAGAAAATAGAAAGAAATACTGATCATATATTAAGGAAAACAAACCAGACTCATCAAGATAAAGTACATTTTTTCTTATGTAGCATCTAGATTTATGGGTATATGTATGGAGCAAATGATGGGATCTGGGAGAGGAGAAGACAAGAACTTAAAGTGAGGAGGGATGAGTTAGAGAAACAGTAATGATATGCAAACATTGTGAAAGCAGAGGGCTGACAGGGCAGAGGGATGTGGGAGGGAGGTGACTAAGGACAGACTATAATGGCATCTATGTATGGAAATGCCATATGAAATCTGTTATGTCACACACTGACTTAGACATAGATTTCAAAAAAAGGTTATGAGCCCAGTGTCTCATGAACAAGTGCACACATGTATGCTGGCTTTGCACAGTGCAGGACAACACAGCTACACAACAGGAAATAGATAGTACTATGGGGGTTACCCAGGGCTAAAAGGAGAAAGTAATGTGTAGTTGTTGGTTAAACAGTCTAAGGTTTCAGTTATAAGATACACAAATTATAGAGACTTTACTATTCAACATAGCAACTGAAGAAAGTAATACCATATCTCATATGTATAATTTGCTGAGCCTGGTGCTTTGCAAATCCTTATGTATGTATGCATATATGCATGTATGCATGTACTCCAATACACACACACAGACACACACACACAATGAGTACTTAAGGTGATGGATATGATGATGACAATCATCTCAGAATGCACAGCTAAATCAAAGCATCTTAAGCATTATAAATATATAGTGAATTTGTCACTGCACTGTCATTGTAAAGTTACAGAAAATGTATCTTTTCAAGGTTCTCTGGAATGCAATGGGGAATCAGCAACAGAGATGTCTACTGTTAAACAGGAATAGAAGTCAGGCTCTTTGAATTAGAATTTATTTGATTTATGTATCCTGGGAAAGATGGACTTGTAAAGATGTTAGTGAAATAAGATGTACGTTGAGTATTGCCTGTTTCCTGTAAGCTGGAGTTTGATTATCTCTGAGGTACCATTTATACTTAGAACTATCAAGAGAGGATTAGGTCAGGGGACACTGTCCTCTTTTAGAGATTAACAAAGTTCTTATAAGACTGGATTAGTTAACTCTAAATTGGCAATTAGCTTGTGATAAATAAGACTGACCTCCCCTCCTTGTCTACACACACACACACACACACACACACACACACACACCACATTTCCCTTTTGACTGTGAGTTGGAGTAGCACAAGATCCTCACCAGAAACACAGCAGATGTCGGCACCCACCCTTTAGTTTTGCAACTTCCAGAAATACTACCAAAACAATCTTCCTTCTTTTCCTCTAGACTTTATCCAGTTTCAGTGCTATTCACAACATAATAAGGGCATTTCATTTAAAATGGCAGAATCTCCCAAGAACCTATAAGCTTTTAACCTGAGACAGAGAACAAGTCAGGGTATTGGGATAGAGTCAACATTCATCTGAAAAAGTGATATGGGGTGATCAAAACTGGAAAAACACAAAAGCTTATTTTGATCATTGGGGTTTGGAGAAATGTAAGAAGATGTTACAGAAAACAATTTTAAAAGCAAGGCGAATGAATAGTTTAGTTTCAGGCATGGACTGAATGGGGTAATCTCACAGGAAAACATGGAAATGAACTAGAATGTCCCTAGAGATTTTGACTGCTGCATGTATCCTCATAACCTAGATGCATGCAGCTGACCAAGGCTTCCAGAAGGTGATGGTTAGAACACACAGCACTTCTCTGTAAGGCACAAATAAGCATGAGCATAATAATAATAATAATAATAATAATAATAATAATAATAATAATAATATCCTCTAGAGTTTAAGGATTCAGGAACTGTATAGACACTATAGGGCTCCAGAAGTAGGAAGCTACCTACCCTAAGGTCACCTGGGGCACACCTGCCTTTCCATGGGGCACCCACTCATACAGCATAGCACAGAAGCATGCAAGTTGCTTTACAATTTTAGATAATATCCCCAGACTCTACTCTTCACTGTGTAGCCAGGAGTGATCAGGCTATTTCATCCCTGTCCGACTTGGGTTCCTAGTATTTGAAAGGAAGACAGTAGTCTGTTTCTGGCAAGAATGTGAAGATTAAAGATATGCAAGATCATTAGTTTTCTCTTTTGTTCAGTAATTTCTTTCTGCAGCACTGTGCTAAATAAAATTTGCAAAAACACTTTGCTGAGAATCCCAGCCCATGCGTTCTAGAGACTGGGTGCACCTTCAGGCTCCTGTGTGAAGCATCTACCCCAGGCCTTTCTGGGTACACCACCTCTCACACTGGAATCTAACTGTGCCTGCAGTATATATAGCCAGAGGGTGACTTTACATGAGATCTGGGCCAGGGCAGCCCTTTGATGCTCCACATGAAAATATAATGATTCAAATAAATATTTTTTCCCATCACAATATCAGCAGACTGTGAGATGTCATTTACATACCCCTGATGATCTCATTATACACGATTTTATCTCCCCTTTCAGTCTGTCCCCAGTTAATTGGGTCCTATGGTATTAAGCTGTCTGAAAAAAGCATCTTTTTTGCTTCTGAGTTCCAGAATTTGACTTACAAGTGAGTTGGTGCTGATAAAGTGATGTTCCATACAGATAGCATGCACGGGATGCTTCCTAGAGACTTTATCTCTTTCCTTGATATCTTTTAAGTCAACGTTGAGGTTTTATCTGGTTCTGCAGGACAATACTTAAAACCACTGTAAGCCTAATAATGTCACCTCTTATCCTCATTAGCTTAATTCAGTTCAATTTTCCCATCAAAATGCTCCTGTCCCCATGAACATTTGGCCTCCTTGCCTTTTCATTTCCAGCTGTCAGCTTGACAAACAGCCACTGCCTATCTGCCTTTCCATCTTGCAGCATCAGCATAATTAACCCCACATGCTTCGAGTGTGCAGTAGACTCTCGACCACCTCCAACAAAAGGTGCAGAATTCACAGAAAAGCCAAGGAGCCAAGCTCAGCAGATGGCTCCTGGGAACTTCATCAAAGCGAGCACTCACTGAGAAAACAGGCATGGAGTGTATGCTAAGATGCCCTTCCTGTATGTGTGCCCATGGGCACAAAGGAACTTAGCCAGCCATGTGGAAGCTAAGGCAGGAATCCAAAAGGGAAAAGAAGGGAGAATGTCATCCCTGTGTGTCTCTCTGACCTGGCTTTGTTCAACTAATGAAAAGTATGCCAATTCCACATCTCTCCATAGTTTCTTTGGTTTTAATTTAGAATGCATAGTAACATAGAATGCATGTTCATACTAACTTAATTCAAGTTGTTCCTGTGGTCTTCTAGCCCACTCTTTTTCTCCATCCCCCTGCCTCACTGCCACATCTCAACTTCTACTCTTTCATCCCAGTCTTTATCCTTCAGCTTCCTGTTGTGTTATTACCCTCCCTACCCACTACCAAAAATTCCCACCTTTTATAAAGCTCACAAAATCTCCTACGAAACATTGTGAAATCCGCCCTTTTGAGTCCTCCTTTTCCTCTTCTTTACCAGGCTCACTAGCACCTGTCTCTCTTTTTTGTACTCAGGCACACAGCCGCATCTAGGCTCTTCCTAGCACCGGCCACAAGGAGTTGTAGTGTGCATGTCTCTTCTGCCTAAGATCAGACCCTGTAGTTCACCCATCTCTATATCTTTAATGTGAGGCTTGGATGAAAAGACATTTACCACAGCAATGTCCATGCCCATAGTGATCGATCCCATTGTATGTCAATTCATGAGAAAAAGCTGAACAAAAGTGCCCAAGTGGGGATGACGGACATCTTGAAACTTGAGACCACTCTACCAGGTAGGGTTCTCAGTTCTCAGTGGGATAGAACCCATTCCTCACATGCCATGCATTGTAGAAGAAGTCTTGTTGACTGAATGGATAAACATTTGGATGAGCAGATAAAACAAGAAATGAATGAATGATTTTTGCTGAATTTATTGTTACATCGTTAAGAAGTAAAAGATGTGTTCCAACTAAGACACCAATTCAAAACAGTGGTAGAGGGCAATAAACAGCCTATTAATGCAAATATCTCAATATAGCATATGGTTCTAAAAGGACACAACTCTATTTGTGGGTAGAACAATTTCTATATAATACCAAGCAGAGGCACCAAGACATCAACTAAAAAAAATACACTGCACACAACGAAGGGCACACTCATTGAGGGTTTTCTTAATCTGATTATTTGAAGTCAGAAGACCCACTCTAAATGTGAGTGGCACCTGCTGGTGACAGCTAGATAAAAGGGGATTTCAGGGGAAAGCTTTAGGTTTTTCCTCCTTGTCTTTGTGTCTCACTGACAAGTTCATCTGCTCCCTCGCTGCTTCTGCTGCTGCAGCCTTAACCTGTCACAGTTCTTTGCTGATATCATGACCCAGTTTCTTCAGGCTTCCAACATGGACTGAAGACCAGTGGCTCTGCAGGAATCCTCCAGGTCTTCAGCACCATGTTCCGATTGCTGAGGCATCCAGTCTCCTAAAATAAGTGACCATGTTCTCAACAACTCCAGCATGAAGTCAACTATTGTTTGGTGCTCCAGTTCATATGCTGCTTTAAGCTAACCTAATAAATCCCCCTTTTAATACCTACTTAGTAGATTTGTTCTCTTCTTCCAGACAATGCCGGCTAATACATCATCCCATAGAGAAGATCACTATGATGTGTAAATTTCTCTTGATACTTAAGTGTTTGACCTCTGCTCTTTCTATACATCCCACAACATTGAAGTCAATACCAGGAATTTATACTTAACACCACCAACACTTCCCAAGACCATGTGTGTGACAGGAGCGGACAGCTCAGCTCATGTCCCACTCAAAAACAACAGTAAGGAAGCCTGGTGAGCTTGGGTCTCACTCCATTGATTTCTGGTAGACTTGCATCAGTACCACGAACACAGTGGCGGTTATGCCTCATCCCATTTATTACAGAAGGCTGCTATTCTCAACACAGCAATTAAGCAAGAATATCCCAGCAAACAAGTGCTTTAAATGGAAGATACTGCCTCCATTTGAATTATTTTTCATTTTTAAAGTAAGCATTCACTAATCAGCTCTAGGGGAAAAAACATCAAAATGCATCTCTCTCCTGAAGCCTGTTTGCTGAAAGAGAACACACGAATGTAATTGTCTAATGAATTGAATGTCCTCTGCAACAATGGCTAGAGAGAGCTCTTGTACATTTCTGAAGCCATTTCTATTCCCAATTTTTTCTTTTCTTTTTTTTTTTTTTTTTTTGCCAACCTTGAGAATCTATAAAAGCCAGCCACTAACTTTGCAATCATTTTCATAAGAGTACAGCAAATATGTTCATTATAAACAGAGTTTTTCCATATGTTTATTCGTTTGCCAAATACTTTTCGGTTTCTCTATGTTCTTACCACATTCATGGCTGGGCATTTAAGATGTTACAATGAGCTTTTAAAAAAATGTTGTATTTTGGCCCGTAATAAAATTTATAGTAGGGCTGGGTGAGTGAAGAAAAGATGTATATTTAAAATGAAAGTAATGAGTTACCATCTTAATATGCCACAGAGGTCAAGATCGTGGCACAACTAGGTGCTGGGATTTCTTCTCTGAGATGAGCTGAAGGAGAAATAATTGTGACAGACAATTCAGTGAGGAAAGGGTACCAGTTTGGCTGGCAGAACCTGTGACTGCCCCGGGGAATAGAGAGTTTTATCCTATTTATTCATCCATATATTGAATTAATCACATCTGTTCCAGACTTCAGAACCCACACACCGGTGACCCAGACAGAAAACCAGATTTAGTCTCCAAGAGAGTGCCTGCCTACCCACCCTATCTCATTATGCAATTTCTGACCCCAGCTCCAATACCTGCCCAACCCAGGTCCCAGCTCTGCACAGCCCAGAAAGTGGTTAGCTCCTGGGCCAAAGATGACCAGGTCTCTTTATTTGTTTTTAATCACAAGGGTGGTTTTAATCACAAAGGCCACACCTGTCCTCATATATATGATTTTGTGAGAGTTGCCTCCCGGTTACTATCCATCTGCCTGTATCTGCCAATAGTGGACTAACAATTCAGGATAGGGAGAAAAGAATCCATCAGAGGTGGGGGTGGTTCTCAGTCTTGGGGATGTCATCCAAGGCAGAGTACAATAAGGCTTGGCGTAGAATCTTAGGATGTTACAGAAAACATATCCAGTGCTGATCCTGGACCCAGTGATACGACACCAATCAGTTTCCACTTGCTAGAAGTCCAGTCCTGGTGATTGACACTTTGCTTTAGAGACTGGCTGTGTCCAGAACTAACTTAGCAGTGAAGCTATTCATATTCTACTCCCAATAGAGTCTGAGGAAATGCCCTAAGGCATAGAATGAGTATGTCCTGATGTGAATGGGTTGCCTTACAAGCCAAGAAACTTCAAAAATCTGAAAGATGAGTCTGTGTTGCAGGAACAAGATTAGTTTGCGACTAAAACTTTATTTTATGTCTAGTTACTCACTGTGTGTGTGTGTGTGTGTGTGTGTGTGTGTGTGTGTGTGTGTGTGCCAGTGTGTGTGGAGGTCAGAGGAAAACTCTGAGTCTTTTCTCTCCTTTCACCATATGAGTTCTGGACATCAAGCTTAGGTCCTCAGGCTTGACAAGAAGTACTCTTACCCACTTAGCCATCTTGCCAGCCCTATTGTTAGTGTTAAATATTGGAGGATCTTATGTTCACCAACTCAGGCTTGTAGCCTTCCTCCTAGTCATGAGATATTGACAAGAATTAGAGCAGTGATCTTAACCAGTTTCTCAGTAAGGACTCAGAACCAAATGAAGCTAAGTTTGGATGTGTGTCAGGTTCCACACTGAGCATCTCTGCAAGCAAGCCAAGCTCCATGCTCTCCCCCACCTCTATGGCCTTGTCCTGCAGGCATTTCCCCAGGATGCATGTTCTCTCACTTTAATAAGGTCCACCTTTGTGCCTGTCTCTGAAGAACTGCACAGAGAGAGGAGGAGTGTGCAGCTAAACCAGATGACAAAATTACATAACACATACAAGCTCGCCCTCAACTAACTGGCTAGTACATATCATACTAACTCACTAAGTTTTCATAGTAGCATAACAAGGTGTAGATTATTACCATCCTCATTTTAGACATCAGGTGTCAGAATCAGAAGGGTGTGATAATGTGCAAAGCAAGGAAGAATGGGGGTTCTGTAGCTTCCACCTGAGCTATGTGATTCCATGGCCTGTATGCCTGATATACTCTCCATCTTGGTCAGAATTCGGACAGCTGGTAGTATTTACAGTGATCCCTAGGATCTGGTTTGGGATCATTGAATTATGGTCTTGTTAGAGGTTTTAGCTGATCACTTCAGGCAGGAAGGACCTATCACTTAAGCAGTTGAGAAAGAAAGTCTCTGAGAGTTGAAGTATAGATATGAGTGGAGGGAAAAGTAGAATCTCCCAAGAACTACACAGATGAGCTGCCATTGGCTCTACTGCCATAGCAGACGGAGTCAGGCTCTGCAAGGGCCCCAGGCAACTGACAAGTAAGTTTACAGATGTATTCTTCCTACCAGGTTTATTCAGTATGATGACTGACTAGAATGTAAGATGTCTCAGATGGTGAAATTCACCTTCTTAATCTATAGAGACATTTCCAGAGAGGATTGATGTGTGGAACAGTGCCGAATGAGAGTGTCACCTTTTACAGACTGGAGATCCAGATAAAGAGAAGTTGGAATGAAGCATGCACAAATGACTGTCTAGTTAAACACATCATCTGCTGACCCCAGAGACTCCAGCTTCACCATGATGGCACTACCAAAGCCTCTTATAGAAGCCAAACCCTGCCATATGAGCCAAGACAGAAATCATCTTTCCTAATGTATGCATGCAATCTGTAGGTTTTGTTTCGAGAACCCTGAGAGATATACTCAGGCCAACTCACACCCTCAGTTTGTAGATTGGCTCTGGACTCTGCCTGGATTTGTTCTCATACCTTCTGCTGTTTCTTACTAGATCCCTTCCAGCTCTCTGTCAGTGCCTAGCTCTCATCTCTTTGCTGATCTTAGCTTCTCTTGAAGACTGGAAACACTACTTAAGCATTACTATAACTGCAGGGCTCCCTAAGGGTTCTATAACACCTCCTGGGCACTCTTGTCCAGTGAGGATAAAGAGTTTTAAGTCAGGATATTTATTCTGTATATGCTTGAGGGTAGATGCATGACACATTCCTTGGAGGGTACCCAGGAGGGGACAGGCAGTTGAGCGTGCCTCAGGAAGGAACAGCCTGTACCCAGAAGCAAAACGAAGGAGATGAAAGTTAATTATGCATTTATCCTGGACCAGGATTTTACAGAGGCCAAGTATGGTGATTTTTATACAGACGTATGTAGATTAGTGAACTGGGCTGCAGGGCTGATGATGCCTTAGGCTCCACACCCAGTATGTGGCTTGGCATAGATCAAGTTTCTTACAAGTTAGCTTCAGTCTCTGTAATATAAGATGTGGAAGAGTGGACTGTGCCATTATGTCAGGGGGCTCAATTGTCACACATATTTAATAGATTGTAATTAATACCCAGAATCTCCTTTAACTGGGTGTGAGCAGGTAAAAAGGTTATGCCTAAAAGGAAGTTTTACAGATCAGTGACATTCTCTTAGAAAACACTGTCTGATCTTTTTTTTTTTTTCTATGAAAGCAGAGTCCTACCCCAGATAAATCTGAAAGTTTGGGCTCTAAGAACTATGAAAGTGAGGTAAGAGCCTGAGGTAGAAACAAAGAATCCCAGCCTCTTCTTCACTTCACATCACAGCACACTCAGAATGAAAATTAGAATCCCTCTGGATATTTATTTAGTGGGGCAGGTTCCATTTTTTTCTACTGAAATGTCTGGGCCCTGCTTCTGAAACTCACAAGACTGTCTTCAATGATTTGCTATTTGGATACTGCTCTGTGAAAGAAAGCATCAGTGATGAGATTGATATTAACATCATTATGTTGATTCTCATGCTTTGAGACTATTTGTTCTTAACAGATATGTGGGACACAGCCATGAAAGGTCCTCCCTCTACTTTATGAAAACTGAGAATGTCAGAAATTCCCATAATCATAACAGAATCCACATACTTGGCTCTCTGGTTAATATGTTAGCCTCAAAAAACTAAATCATGTCAGGCAGGTATTACTATGTCCATCTCATGAGAGACAACCGAGGTCCAAGGAATTCAGGAAAATAAGAATTTAAACATGTGCAGGACTCAATGTGATTGAGTGAATTCTCATGTTCTCTTTTCTCTCATTGGAGATGTGGTTCATTTGGAACAAGGACAGAGTAAGACCCGCCCACCTCTGAGGATCATGATCAGAGACATCTGAGTAGCACATAGAAGGATAAAACCCCGCATGGCTGAAGGCGAAGACAGCATCCTAGTGACTGCAATGGATCTGTATTCTCTGAGCTCTCTGCTACAGCAAGGTCCCTCCCATATCCATGAGCAGACCTCCTACACATATTTCTGGAAGTTTGGGCTCTATAGAGTTTACCCAGTAGAGCTTATAAATTGTCAAGGGTCCTTAAATATCTTATGGAAAATACACTTTACTGAGTAGGCTTCTTAGATTCCATTTTGGATTAGATCTTTGTAAACTATTTCATTTTATTTTTTGATTCACATATTGTCTATAATTAACGTGTGATGTTTCAACACTTTCAGAGCATGTACTGATAACTGATTCCTTATTTGCCTTTTGTTTCGTTTATTCTCATAGTTCCCCTATGAGAAAGCCTTTTGTTGTTTTATAGAGGAAGAGACTGGAGTTTGAGGGAATAAATAAGCTTCTTGTGTAGGAGATATTGGAGCTGTTATTTTTAATTGTCCCGAAGCCAGAGTTCTCTCTGGCCCACATCACCGGCCATCAGATGTACTCACAGGCTTATTCCTAACCATGTCCTACTGTTTCTTCATTGTTTGTGGACCACTCAATTCTAAAAGCTCATTTAGAAATTGCATGGCAAGAATGGGCCATTCTGAATCAATATGGTTTCCCGTCTTTCATTCTAGAAGTTACAAACAACACCTTTATCTTGAGAACTTCTAGTGAAGAAACACTATAAATCAGAGTAACCATAAATGGAACAAATTCACAGCACAAAAGGAACCACTGGGACTCCATCAGTACAGAACTGGCAAAGGCCTGGTGACTGTCATCGTGGTAGCTGACTTACGGCTTAGTGGATAGGAGTAAGTGAGCAGGAGTCAGAGCACCATGTCACCAAAAGAAAATATAAAAGGCTCAGAGAGAAGCTGGGAGAGACATCAGAAATCATTCCAAGAAACCTGGCATAAGAAAGATGATAATAATGTTACTGATGGTTAACCAAGAAAAGTCATTGTCAGGTGGAAAATTCTAGAACTTCACCACTGATTGATCTTTGCCATTGCCTGAGATTATACCAGAGATGAGCCAATTGCAGGCTAGGGGTCAAGCTGTGCTGTGGTTCTGCCAACCTTCAAGAGCCATCAGTATAAGTTACAAAGTGAGGTGAGGTTACACTGCTGAGGTAAGGTTTTCTTTCAGGGAAGTGGTCACTCATGTGTAGGAAAGAAGGGTTGCACAAACTCTGTTTCCACACAGATGACATGAGTGGCTTTGAGTGGGGATGAAGCAGGGAGATGAATATCTAGCACAGCAACAGAGACTAATGCCATAGAAAAAAGATCTATAACCAGGCTCCACCCCAAATCCTAAACACAGTGCCCTATAAACACTGCACAGATCTCTATTGTCTTGCAGTTCTCAAAACTGACTTCTGAAAAAGTTCATCATCCCTTGTCTATAGATGAGCCTAACCCTGAGGCTGAGCACAGCTAAGTAACTTTTGCAAGTTACACAGGTGGAGAAGATAAAAATTAAATTCCCATCTGTCTGGCTCCAAATGCTGTTACTTTCCCTGGTGGAGAGAAGATGTCATTAATTAATGCCAAATTCCTGTATTGCCTTCCAAGCAAGCTGCCACCATTCTTAGTTCAGTGTCCCAAGGAGGTTCTTCAACCTGGCGAATGAAAATACTTGCCTCAGGCTTTCAGCAAACAAATGAATACATTAAAAATATAGGTCCTTCCCTACTTTACTGAATTAAATAAACTACCCTGCCTCTGTCTCTCTTCCATAGAACTTAGTCTCCCCCCCACCCCCGAAAGTGGGGTACAAGCTCTGGATCATCACCAAAGTCTTGGAGAAATCTGAAGCTGGACTGAAATCACAGGACCAGATAAAAGTTGTCATTAGCAAATCCACCCTCAGGTGTCACTGAATAGCAACAAGTGCCAGACCACAGGCCGGATTCCAGGATATAAACATGAAAGAGCTCCAGGCACCATTCCAAAGATCTTGTGATCTAGTTGAGGAAATGCACACATAAACCAACATTGACCAAGTCCTTGACCAAATGGTTCACAGGGTGCTATAACAAGACAGAGGAGGTTTATGCCATTTGCATGGTGTAGACAGAGGAGAGGGTGACTGAGCCTAGACTTGGAAGTTGAAGGGGACTATACCAGTGAAAAGAAGAGATTAGAAGCATGGGAATTGGGGCTGGGGCAGTGTAATCAGAATCATGGAACTTCCCTGCTAAACTGAGCATCTAGGAGGGAAGAGGGACAGGGCAGGAAACTCCAGTGAGAGCAGAGGGAGCAAGTGTGTGCAGAAGAACTTGAGCTTTGTCCTGCATAGGAGGAAGAGGAAAACAGTTTGTGGGAGGCACATAGCCAAAACGCCCCGTTGAATCCATAAAATAATCACTTAGCAATCACTTCCAGGCTGATATTATCTTAAGTAATGAATCAGTCCATTTATATATTTGTTCCTACATCACTGCATTTTACTCTATGTGAAGAAGACTGCTTGCATCTTGCTTTTCGGCTCATCCTTGTTTTCTTACCAGACTAAGCAGAGAGCTTGGTCAATAACAAGGAACTAAGTAAAGGTTGGACACTTTGCAAGGAGGAACATCTCTCACTAAGCACAGGATAGGGGTTTTAAGAATGCCATTTTGATGCCGGGAGGTGGTGGCACACGCCTTTAATCCCAGCACTTGGGAGGCAAGGCAGGCGGATTTCTGAGTTTGACGCCAGCCTGGTCTACAGAGTGAGTTCCAGGACAGCCAGGGCTACACAGAGAAACCCTGTCTCGAAAAACCCCCAAAAAATGCCATTTTGAGGCTGGAGAAATACCTCAGTGGCTAAATCACTCGTTCCATGCTTAAGGCAAAGCAAGTCAGTGTATGTGAGTGCTATGCTGGGTACCATGCCTCATCCAGTGTCTACAGCCGTATATACATTGCTGAGTTCATATGGCAGACCCTGAACAGATTTAGTGAACAGAGGAGAAGATAACAAGGAGCCAGAACAAGAAGCAGGGTGCCGATGTGTGGTAGAAGACTACTATTATGAAAAGGAGATGTGATGCTGGAGAAGAGGCATCAGGCTGGGAAACTATGAAGATAGCATATAAATCAGAGTTGAAGAATGTATAATAGGTTCATGCAAGATTAGCAATTGACAATCCTGAATTGCCTTGTTTGGTTTACATATCTTGCTTCTGTAATCTCATCTGTCATTTCTTTCATGCCACCAATTATTTTTAATATCTGAAGATGGCTAAAATCCAGCAAATATCTAATCACATCTTGCTATAGTTCCAATGTGATTGCCCACCTAACTGTGAGTTTCTGGAAGCTTGATCTCATGTGTAACGACTGCTGGGAAAAAGTCGAGGGCAGACGATGGGTCTCCATCCTTGAATGGTAGGTTAAATATCCAGTGACTGAGTTCGTTCTTGACAGTGATATTTTTATAAAGCAATCCTCCTATCAACCTGGAGGTTGATATCCTCCTGTTTCCTGGAGTCAGGGCTTCCTTTCTACTTCTCTACCATGTCTAAATAGAGCCAGAGAGCCAATGCAGTGTGAAAAAACATGTTTAGACTATCCCACTACCAGCATCATGTTTAAGCCTTTATTCTTTCTATTTCACCCAGTATCACATATTCTGTTCTATCACTACCAAATGTGCTTAATTCTGCATATCACTGTGTTAGGATATATGACAAATATTATAATTATTTGGGGGATTTTTCTTAAATTTTTTGAGTCTAACTTAAGTGTGGCTTCTCAACAATCTAATTGTCTAGTCATACATCTTAGATTGCATTTTTACCTGATTATTTCAACAGGTATGATGCAGAACATTTTTTGTGACTACAATGTAGGCTACAAAGGAATATATGTTTCCCCACCGTGTGTGTGTGTGTGTGTGTGTGTGTGTGTGTGTGTGTTGGGGGGGGGGGTCCCCTCAGGTCATATGAGTTTACAAAATTCTTGTAATAAAAAAGAATACTTGAGTTTTGTTAGGTAGAGATTCCACTTGGGGAGGAGGTTAACACTATTTATAGCTAGCAGAAGGGGCACAAACCACTCTGTGTGCTTAGCTAAGCAGACTGACCTATGGATGGCTGATAACAGATCACACCGGATCAACGGCTACCACAATCATCATGCTGGGCCTTCTCAAACCTGAGGGAGGTGGGGAATGCTGCTATGGCTGTGTCCAGCTGACCAAAGCCAGCAACTTACCAAAGGTTCAGCTAAGAGGCAGAAAACAGAACCCATGATGCTCTTTGATTCTAGCACTAGACAGATCTGAAGTTTTATCTAGCCCACTGGGGTCTTCAGTTACACTGAGGCAATACATTTCTTATAATTTTGAAGGGCCATTTCTCTATATAATAGAATAGTATTTGGTCAGCAGGGAACCTGCAGGCATGACTCTAGTCTTTTGTATTGATGAAGAATAAAAACCTTGAATATACAGGCTGCTCCAATTACCAAGGGTCCTGTCATGTTCCCAATGTCAACACCTATTTTGTGAGCTTTTGGCAATGCCTAATATTTCTTGCTCTGTTTTAAAATGCAATTTTATTCTTTGTATCTTTTAGGCTTTCTTTTGAGAAATATTCTGAAAATGAGAACAGTAATGCATAAAACTCAGCTCCTCCATGAAAGAATTTACCTCTTTGTGTATTTCAATTAAACTAAAGAAGACATATTGTTTATCCATCTAATCACCTGACCCCAACTGTTCCTGCTAAAGATGCAGCATAAAACTTTGGTTTAAGAAAGCTCTGGTTGTATGTCCAGACATCGTGGCTAATGGTATTAAGTCTTGAGCCTGTTATTTAATTTCTCTAAGCCTCAGTTTCCCTATTTGATAGTGAGTCCAGAAATACTGACTTGTAATTTTGTTTGGAAGATTCCAAAGCATCTTTCCTTAGCCTTTTTAAAGTATTTGGCATCCCTTAAACCAAATGTTCTGCCTGTGGAATCTACTCAAGGCAGCATCTGAGTCTTGCCTAGCCCAACATAACTGAACTGGAGTAGAGACAAGTACCTTATCCAAAACCAGTCTAAGTGTGCTTTTAGTGACTGGGATAAGACTGTGGTTCTGAAAAGCAGATGAGAGGAAATTTCCAGAAATTAACTTTTTAAACAAGTATTAAATGGGGTAATAAGAATACAAGCAAAAAGTAGTCTTTCCAGAAAAAAAATGAAGAAAGAAAGGCAAAGGATCCACCTTATGTCTTTCTTTGGTTCCCTTGAAAGAAGAGCTTATTTGTCCAGGGTCTTGTGCTGGTAGTACCTTTGGAAGGTGATTATGGGAAGTCTAAGGGAAGAAGAGGAATGATGATATGGTGAAGAAAACTCTCTCACGCTCTCTTTCTCTCTCTCTCTATCATTCTGTGTGTATATGAGAGAGAGAGATTAAGATTGACACAGAGAGAGAGAGATATGAGTAGAAAATATTGCAGAAAATATTGCATGCAATATTGTCAACTCTGACTTAAACATACGCTTGGTGTCTTTTACATTTATACTCTTAATACTAAACTACATTTTAACTGCTTTAAATAGAACTGAACAGTTGGCCCTTATTAACATACACCCAAAGAATAATGGAACAACAGAAGGGATGAACAAGCAAAGTGAAATAGGGAAAGAACAGGAAAAAGCAGGGTACCCACTATGTCCCAAGCTTATAGAATGTTCCTGGAGGCAACAGACTGAAGATCCAGGAAGTAGACAGTTGGAAACCAATAGAGTTTAGGTGGGATGGTAATGGAAGGGGCCATTGTGTAGAGCTCTCAAAGTATGAAGCAAGGTGGGAAGACCCAATCAGGAACCTAAGAGAATCACTCAGAAGGAAGTGAAAAAGACAAACACACAGACCATGCATGATATCTGTCTGTCATACATGTAAGCTAAAAGAAAGTCAGTCTCAATGGGGATGGGATTTACTAGAGGTTGAAAAAGGTGGAGAAGAAACAGGGCAGAGGGAGGCAGGATAACAAATATACAAGCAGATGGAAAACTAACCATAAAAAAAAAAAAACAGAAAAAGGAAAAGAAAAACTATCCACACTCCATAGCACAATGGTGCAGGACCATTGTTCACAATAACATGATTTATGTTTTATGAACGACTGGAAGAGAGGAGCTTGGAGGCTACAAACATGAATAGATAATGAAGCAATAGAAATGTAGAACACTCTGATTTTATCTGTTCTATCATATACGTATATAAAAAACCACACTAGGCTCTATGTAAGTCACTGTATAGTTACCACCATGGGGGAGCAGTCTCTAGAAGCCTGCATACTAGATACTTCAATTGGGCCTTTAATATAAACAACTTGAGGGAGGAATGAGACAGGAAATGTCTAGAACATAGTTTTGATCACTGTCTCCATTGATCACTAGCTCCATTGGGCAGAAAGTGTGGAATAACACAGAGGTCTATCGCACAGGTGACTAAAGGAAGATGGCATCCAAGACAGCTCTTCAAAAGGGGAGCCCAGAGATCCCAGCATCAAGCCTGAGACCTAAGGGATTCCCCTGGAGCCAGCAGTAGATCTCCATCATTAAAAAGCAACAAAAGTACCACTTTCTTCCCTTATCCTCTTTAAACTCACCTTATGGCTCAACCGAAAATGTCTTGGTGTGATGC
Source organism: Arvicanthis niloticus (assembly GCF_011762505.2). Classification (NCBI taxonomy): domain Eukaryota; kingdom Metazoa; phylum Chordata; class Mammalia; order Rodentia; family Muridae; genus Arvicanthis; species Arvicanthis niloticus. The sequence goes on along the minus strand of NC_047664.1, from coordinate 43,741,294 downwards.
TGTGTGAAGCTTGCAATGGCTGATGAAGACATCCTGTTGCCTGGTCGACGTTCTTTGACACTAACTCATCTACATAAGTTCATTCAAACAACACATTCAATAATTTAAAGTTTTTTGAGATTGTGGTAGTTTGTATCTCTAATACCTTTGGTGTCAATACTTAATCTTGCTTTTTAACCAGAATTGGCATGTTCAATGACAGTCTGTGAGATTTTCCTCTCCTGAGTTATCTTCTCTGTCTTGGTGCAATATATATATATATATATATATATATATATATATATAATCAGGAGTGAAAACCAACTGTGAATTGTAGATGCTAATACAAAACAGAATCAAATGTCAAAGAACACCAGGAGAATAACAAAAGTTTCAGTCCTTATGATAGCAGAGGATATCCAAGGGACAGTGCTTGATGCCCTGTCACTTGTGACAATGCCTAGACACTTGTTCCAAAGCAAGAAATTGAATGAGCTCAGTATCTATGGCCAATTACTTTCTGATATTTGCAGAGGAATAGCATTAAAAGGCCTCAGCAACTTCTGTGAAATCTGTAATTGTCAGAATCAGCAGCGGCTGTGAAAAAAATGTTTCTACTGCACAAACTTTTTTTTTTAAACTAACACATTCTTTACCTTCAAGTTGTTTTTTTTAAAGTCACTGGAAAGAATCCCAAAGACAAAATAGAGAACACGGCTATTTATAGTATTTGTTTCTTATGAATTTTTGGCAAATGTAATGTTAATTTTAAAACTTTATGCATATCCATTATTTCATGTGAAAGGAAAGATTAATTAAAATGCATGGATGATAAACCATCCACTATCAATAGACATGGATAAATTGGGCTATACTAAGAACTGAACAAAAATGTTGCAAAGATTACAAATTTTAGTAAAGTGCTCGACAAGTTTACATATATACTATACTGGCTAGTTAGGTTGTACGTCATTCATGTTAAGACGAGAATTGTGGTATACTCTAGTTTCACTTTAGCTTCTGTTTTACTGATTAAATTTATGTACATATTTATAGACTCAAAAAGGAGGCAGGGCTGTGGCTAACCTTACATAATTCAAATGTGCTCTTTTAATGCCAGTGCCAAATGTCAATCCATGTCTCTATTTGATCATTCACTAAGTTCTAATTAATCTGTATGTTTTAGTTAATTGCTTTGTAACACGGAATTAATGACTTTCACAACTCTGTACAGTAGAAACTTCACGTGAGCCCAGCGAGGCTTTGGTCTCTATCCATTCACTTGTTCCCATGTGCAAACCTGGGAAGTGCAGAGCCCTGAACTTCAGTTCAATCCCCACTGTTGTGTCATTGGTTTTATGTTTGCACATTCTTCACCTCAAGAAGCCCTTCCTATCTCAAAGACTAAAAGATCTTCTATGATGTCGTCTAAAACTTTTATTGTTCAGTCATTCATATGGCAGTCTTTAATACCCTTAGAATTGATTTTTTATAGACAGAGTTATGTAGGGGTTTCATTTCTGTTACTCTCCAGTTAATATCCCAGGATTCTGGTACTATTTTAAAAATTTAAAGCACCAATTTCTCCACAATCATCATACCTAGGTTATTTGTGAGCACTTCTGTCTGACCACTGTCAATCTGTCCTTAGCTAACATGGTTAGCCATCATTCTAACTCCATGATATTTTATAGAATCCATAAGAGTCAGGCCACCTGGTCCACTTCTCTTCATCTTCTTGTCTCTTATTGACCTTAGTACTTCCAATTACCATTCAAGTCTCAGCTTATCAAGATCTATGGAATGTTCTATTGGCATTCTCACTGGAATTGCGTCAGACCTATAGCTCAATTTGAGAATATATTTCATACATTAACAGAACTGAGTTTCTCTGTCCAACTTGCAAGGTATTTATTATCTATCAAAGGATATTTTAAATTCTACCATTTTAGACCTGTATAAAGTATGTCATTGGACTGACATACTACTAGATGTTTTATTTTTTTTCAAATCTACTTTTATTTATCTAGTTTAAATATAGGATGGATATGGCATCACACAGATTCTGTGTCCTATGGCCTTTGCAGGAAGGTTGCTTCAGAATTTGGCATGAACCATAGCACTGTTTTCATGGTCCTTAGTTACTTTTCCCCAGATCACTCTGGTTTTGTTTGGTTTGCCATCAGGAGTCACTGTATTGTTTTTTGCTTTGTACACATAAGCACACCTTTTGCTTAAGCAGAACTCAGTTTCATCTCGGTCATAAACGCCTTCAATTTTAAGAAAAGCCGTGTGTTCTCTTTGGTTCTGGAGACCTCACTTGTAGCCATCATGAATATATAGAAGTTATATTTTCATATTTATTATATAATTTTCCTTTAATATAAAATTTTATATTGTTATGTGCATATATATATATTTATGCATGAGTGTGTATGTGTGTATATGTGCTTGTGTATATGTGCGTGTGTGTGTGTGTGTGTGTGTGTGTTTATGCCAGCACACATGTGGAAGTAAGAGGACAACTTTTTAGAATCAGTTCTCTTCTTCTACCTTTAAGAGGAATCAAGGGATCTAACTCAAGTCATCAGACTTTTAAGGCAGGGTATCTTACTCAACCATATGGCCAGCCCCCTCATTATATAATTTACTGTGCATTCCATATGGGTGATATGTCTTAATTAAAAAAAATTTTGAAACAAAGCTTGAATACAAAGGTATGTAAATTAGTAAATTGATGGGGAGAGACACTTTCAAGTGTCTAATCATGAAAAGGAGAAAGGGTTGAGGGAAAAACACATGACCAGTTCAAGGCTTACTAGCTTAGGGTAGAAAGTTACAGGAAACTAGAGAGCTTTTCAAATGAAGTAGGGAGCCGGGCAATTCTTTGTACTACAGGGAGTAGAAATAAAGTTTTTGAATTTTCTGACAGCTGACAGATTTGTGTTATTTTTTTAACTCCTTCAACCTTTTCACACATACACATGCATGGAACGCCACCAGACTGAGTAAAGGACACAAATTTGGAGATAATGAGAAGTTGGCACTAGTTCCTGGCGACATTCCTAAGTTCCAGTGGCCAGATCAGAAGCATCTGCTATACAAGGTTATGATGCATCTGGACACACAAGTGATTTATCTGAGAAATGAGCAAGTAGAGAGTTTTAGAGTCATGTGACTTGTTGTGGCGGGAAAGAGGCTTGAAGATTGTGACTCGGTCCTGAGTAACTTTCTATTACTACCTCCCAACCCAATCCTCCTTGGCTTGCCATTGGCTTATTGAAGCTTTCCAAAGTCACCAGAATCTTACAAAACTTGGTCCTCAGTGAGCACTTCCCTTTACATAAGTGGCCTACATTGCATCTCTAAACTATTGTTGAATTTTCATTGTTCAGCTTAATTATTACCCTTTATATGTAATTATTATTACCACCTGTCTCCCTTCCTCAAAGAAAGATCCATGCATCAATGTACATATCTTCTGCATCTTGTAAGTACCTCTGTGGTCAAACCTTATTCTGTCTATATGATCTTTCCTCCTGGCTCTGAAATCTACTGGTCACTTACTATAGTACTTTATCTGCAATTGTGTGTGCCAATGCTTACTGTGTTTTGCTATATATTAGGAAATGTGACAGGCCCCAGTCAGTAATTATCACACAGGACTGAGAATGTCCTTTCTAGATGGGAGTTGCAAGTGGCCTTCTAAAGTAGTTACAAGCTAAACCCAATCTCTTGTAGCCAAGTCCACTGTTCCTTGACACCCCTATAAGCAAAATCATCATATAAAGCTTGATATATGTAAAACTGGCCCTCACTTTCCAGATCCGGGTGAGAGTGAGTTGCTAAATATTTTTTAGCCCTGTATTTTTGGAGTAGCAAATGTCTCTCAACCAATAGTCTAAAGAATAACTAGAGAAAGGGCTACTCCATGCCAGGGGCAAAACTGCCTCCAATTCAGCATTGGTATAATAATAGGAGAAATAGCTCACTAGAGACGTCTTCCAAGATCCTGTGCCCCCAACTCCTTCCCTTTCACTTCTTCTTCACTTCATTTCTTCTCAGAATGTTTCCAAGTGACTAGACTATGGTCCTTCCCCTGATGGTGCTCAACTGTGTGTGCCTGTGTCTGTCTGTGTGTTTATCTGTGTACTCATGTCTCTGCAACCAGGCCTGTGTGTGCAGGTGTATGTGTGTGCATCCAAATACACACATATGTCTGTTCATATGTGTTGTCTTATGTGCATGTTCCTTTTTGGTAAGTCTGACGGGGCAAAATTTATTTCAAATAAAAACAAATTCATTTCTTTCCGTCTCTCCAAGGAGCACTGGAGTTCATTGCTGTAGTGGCTTGGGCTACTACATTACTGGATGTGCAGCCAGATTTAGAAAGGATAGCTGAATACCTATGGCAGATGTTCTCTCCAAGGCGTGACATATTTCAAGCCAGAATCATTTCTGAAAGCCCAGGGCATGATACGAGAATGCTAGTGTTGCAGTGAGAGTTAAGTGCTAACAGCCACAGGTAAGGAGGTTTGTACGTCGGGGCACGGGGCTATTTTAGTGTTTCTTCTCATGTTCCAACTTAAGAACTGAGTGTGTTGTGTAATGTCCCTGGACTCCTCGGAAGCTTATTTTTCTCATTGTATGAAATGAGAATCTCTTCTCATTGTTCCTAGTTTTAAGAAGCAAGAGAAAGAAATGAGAGGGAAAGGGAGTTGACCTCTGAAAGCCCCCTCAGGCTTGAGCAGCTTGCTAATGACACTGACAGCATAATAGCAATGGAGTGATTGTGCAGCACTTTGTACACCTCACGCACAGTGACAGTCTCTCCATATGAGATTGTGCACCTGGCAGCATCTTTCTGTGGCAGCAGCTTTTTTGAGCTACGATTTGCAAACAGGAAGGTGGGAGGGTGGAGAGGTTAAGGAGCTTGTCCAAGTTCAAAACTGACAGAGGCAAAGACTAAGGGCATACCTGTTCCTAGAGAAATGACTATCTATTTAGTGGTCATAGGGAAACAGAGGCATGTGCTGTGCTTCTTACCACTGTGTTGGGGGTGAGAAGATGCTCAATGCAGTGAAGGAGGAAACCTTGAGACAGACCTTGGTACAGCTGTAAAGTGTGGTTTGATTCTCTATCGGATATTGATAAGACAATTTCATTGAACTGACCTTTGAAACTTCCCATACTTCACCCGTTATAAAGTGATAAGAAGCAGAGAAATACTTCCTTGTAAAAAGAAGAAAACATCATTTCAAGTAATGCTTTGACAAGGAGAAAACATTCTACCCTTCTTTGTTCCTGGGTCTCCCATTTCACAGCTAAGAAAACCACTGGCTAGTGTGGATATGACTTTCCCAGCTCCCTGTGAGATACTGCAAGAAACAATGGACTCTGGCTCTTTCTGAAAAGGCTTAAGGGTTATCACTGCACCCCAAGATAAAAGTGAGGCTGTGATGACGTTGAATAAAGGTGAACAAACTGTCAGTCCTGCCCTACCACCTCCCACCCCTGCTTGTCACACTTCACAGTACTCATGCCATCTCACCATACTAACAGCAACAAATTCCTCCTGATTCCTACTCATGGTTGCAGATTTGAGGGTTTGAGAAAAGAATTCCCCGAGGCCTGCAATTGCAATGTCAAGCCCGTAAGTGCTCAGACCTTAAATTAATTTCTGGAGAGGCACAAAGAAATCAATGGCCTATTTTGTGTGCTCACAATATTTGTGGCCATATCTCATAAGCAATGTCAGTTCATCCCTTGGTGACCCCACAACCAGTGTGTGTGGTGGGGGCATGAGAGGGCTTTGGCATTGATACACACAGAGCCTGCATGCAAAGATCAGGGGCTCCCTATGTTCCCCATCACTACAGCTTCTATGATAGGGCAGGAAGTGTCTCTCCACTTTTATAATACAGAAAGTGAATGCTCTGAAAATCTTATTTATAAATGCAGGTCAAGATTCAAATCTGTACCCCAAGTTTACACTCATTCAATATGCAGGAATCTAGTGTTTTCTTTTGTGGGGAAGCTGAAGCAAAACAGAGTGAAGTGTTCCCAAGCCTCAGGTTCTGTGAGCAGTTGCCTCAGGATATGGTCTGGAGTGAGGACAGGGGGGACCCTCATGTCCTTAGAAGGATATGGGTGGAGGTCAGTGGCGAGTACCTCAACAGAATCTATCTTACATGCATGGATATTTCTGGGTGTTCATGTAGTTAACATTTGCACATAATCTAAGGCATTAGAGAAATTTCCTGAAGCTACTGCATGGCTGGGTATCATATTAATGTGTGTTCTATCAAAGGCAAAGTAGTTCACAGTTGTAATCCCAGCACTTGGGAGGGTGAGGGAGAAGGATCACAAGTTCTGTGGAAGCTTTGATCTAAAAACAAGCAAACAAGCAACAGAAAACCTCAGGGCAGAGCACCTGTTTGACCTGAGAAGGTCCTGGATTTTATCTCAGCAATGTAGAAAACCAACAGAAGACCAACAATAAGCATTATTTGAGATTATATGTGGCTTTTGAAATTACTGTCCAAATTGTTCCTTCTCCAGAATAAGCACTAGTTATATGTATTTAAAATTCATATTAGGAGTCTGCCCCACGCTCATTTCATTTCATACATGCACACATTCATTCTCTTCTGCACTGTTCTGGGGTGAGCAAGCACTTTATTGAGAGGCAGATATTCCTTCATATCTCCTCTTACACAGAGCCACACTAGTCTCTTTGACTCCTGTGCATCCTTCACCTTCTAGAAAGGAGGAGGGGCATGCCATTCAGCATTGACAACTTCCTGCCATTGTAGTTAAGACCAAATGTGTTTGGAGAGATTAGATGAATATTAAAATATAAAAATACATTGTGATGGTTTTATTACTTTTACTTCTGGGAAAATTAGCTCTTAAACCAGAAAGTCGAATGTCAAATACTCAAAGCAACATAGGCGAGCCAATGATAAAAGCAACCTTTCAGAACAATTCAAAAGCTTGTCTGTGGGCATTCATGGGAGTGTGTACATTGAGTGTGTACATGTGTGTGTTTATGTGTGGCTGTGTACATGTGTGTGTATGTATGGGTGCATGTACATGTGCATATGTGTATGTATGCATAAGTGCACCAGTAAGTACTTTCATGGATGTATACATATGTGTAGATGTGTGTGCAAATACAAGTACATGCATGTGAATGTGCATGTTTGTGTGTACATGTGCATATGTTTGTTACTGGTCCAAAACATTAGATAAACCTGAGATTACTTAATGACCTCCATCTTTTATTTTCAAGACAGGAGAAGGGAAAGGGCTTAGAGTTACATATTCCGAGATAAGCCTTAGAGCCTGTATGTATTAGAAACCATTACCATTGAAAGCATTAGCACATGTTTAAGACAGAGAAGACTAGTAAACAGGTGTTCATACTCTCAGATTAAGCACCTGAATCCTTATTCCTTCATCATTTATCCATAAATATCTCTTGCCTCTGGAAAGTTGTAAATATCCACGCCTAGAAAACTAGAGTTCATTTACATATAATTTAGAGAACAGTCTACAGAGAACTGAAGATGCTAGCTTCCTTTTTCTCAGTCTTTGTTTCTGTTTCATTGTGTTGTGTTTTTGGAAATATGCACCAATTACAGAAAATTTCTAAGAGATTCTAAATTTAGCCATAACCCAGGAGATTGAGGATGACAGCTTAAGTAACAGCTCTGGCCCAAGCCACCAAAAAAATAGCAGAGAAGCACAGGATCTATATTTCAAAATATTTATTGAAACCATTGACCTGCAACCCCAGTGATCATCAAGGCATTGTCTAAAGTGGGAGGTACAGATGTGTCTCTGATGCACTGCAATTAACTCTATATGTAACAACACAGAGAAATATCAGCTCATGGTATTAACAACTTGTACTGTGAAGTGTGGGAGGAAATACCACAGATAAGCCACTAAAGAAGATGAGAACTGTTATGGACAATCACTGTGGGGATCAGGGAAGTGCTCATTCTAAGTACCCTTTCCTTTTTTTTTTTTTTCTTTCTTTTTTTTTTTTTTTTTTTTTTTTTGGTTTTTCGAGACAGGGTTTCTCTGTGTAGTCCTGGCTGTCCTGGAACTCACTCTGTAGACCAGGCTGGCCTCGATCTCAGAAATCCGCCTGCCTCTGCCTCCCAAGTGCTGGGATTAAAGGCGTGCGCCACCACCGCCCGGCTAAGTACCCTTTTCTATATTACAGCTACAACATTTTGTAGAACCCTGAGATTATACAGGGACATTTCAGCCTGCCATCTTTACATCATCTGAGAATGTTCCAACACTCTCCTTTCTGTGCTTTGAACCTTTCAAACATGGTCTCCATGATCTGAAATTAAGCATGTCCCAAAATGTGTCTATCAACTTTCTGAAACCATCCCTTAAACTGGGCATGCTCAGAAATGGACTCCTGGACTGAATCTGCCAAAGAATGTGCTTGCTCTTAAATTGCTTCACCACATGAATATGTAACCTTCCAGAAGAAGATCCACTATCCTCTTTGTTGAAAGGCCATTGCTTTGGAAATGAGTTCAGCTCTCTAGTTCTCTCCTTTCCTTTGCAGGTAGTATACTTTCCCTAACCTCTTATTTGCTGGCCAAGGATCTTTCTCACTTTGTACTGCCCAAAATGTGAACCCACAGCATCTGGTTAGAGAAGGGTGATGGTTTCTTACATTTAACCCCTAAAACATAGGCAATAAAATAGAAAGGCACAAATGATACTATGTTGAATGTAAAACATTCTTCACATTAAGGACAATAATCAACAGATTGAAGAGGTGACGAGAGAACAGGAGAAAACAGCTGGAAATCCTGTATCTAATGAGTGCTTAATATCCAAGATATATGAGGAGCTCAAACAGTTAAAAAATCAATACAGTAAGTAATAATCCATATACAAGTGAAATAATGAGCTGGATAAATCACTCTTAACAATGGCCAAAAATTCTATGAAAATTCACACGACTATCCACCAGGTGCTATGGCTTGAATCTGAAATGTCCTCCATGAATTTATATTTTAGCACTTGTTCCCTGACTGGCGATACTACTCTGGGAGACTTGGGACCCTCTATATTTTGTGAGCATGTAGAACATAAGCATTTCCAGGTCATGGAGTCTTGCACCAAGATTTCAGAAAAAAAGAGGGGAGGACAAAAGGCTACCACATACAAAACAGGCTCAGATTCCTTCGGGGAGGTCTTAAACAAACTATGTGTCAAAAATGTGAAGGTAAAGGTGGAATTGCTACCACGATCTGAGGGTCATAAAGGATGCTAGGGACATGGAACACATATCAAGGAAAGTAGCGGGTGTCCAGAGGACTCCGACCCATGAAGAAGTGATGCACAACAAAGCTGTCCTGACATAGAAATGTGGCTGCACAAGTCTGATGTGGCTCAGTTGTGATCATGTCCCACGGATGCTGCTGGAGGCATGATGACAAGATTTAATGTTTGCTGGCTTGTTATCATTCTTCTATCACATCCTTTTGTCATTCTCTTCTGGAATATGGATGCTTATTCTATGTCATTGCCTATTGGAAATTCCCACATTTGTTTTGGACTTTACAGAGACTCACAGCTGAGAGGTGAAGAGTAACATCAGAACTGTAAAGACCACGAAGAATCTTGAACTGGACCACATATGTCACGAAATATCTATAAGATTTGGGGGACTAAGGGCTGAAAGTTACACCTTAAATATGGAATGTTCTCTATATGTTCATGCTTTAATCTCTTTGTTGATAGGCTGTGGAACCTTTATGAGATTGAGCTGGCTGGTGGAGCTGAATTACTAGAAATAAGCCTTTGGAGTATAGTTATAGCTCAGGTCCTGGTTCTGACCTGTGTCGGATGCCCCCTAGCCTGCTGTGATATGAAGATTCTTCCCTACATGCTCTCATTACTTGAGCCCCATCATACCTTTCTCACCATGGTGGCCTGACGCCCTCTAAATCTATAAACCAACACTTCTTTCCTTAAGCTTTGTGTCAGATATTTTGCCACTGGGACACAAAAATAACAAATAAATCAGAAACTGCCAATAAAACTGCAGTGAGATGTCACCTTACGTCTTGGTGAATGGCTATTATCAAAAAGATGACAGATAAGTCTTAGAGAGAATATGAGCAAAACAACACTTGCAGGTCATTGATGGAAATGTAAATAAGTATGTTCATTACGTAAATGTTGTGGGGAATTTTTTAAGAGGTTAGAAACCAAGTTACCATTTGCAAGCATATGTCAAAAGAAAGAAATGTATATGTCAAAGACAAATCACATATTCCCCTATATTATCCTCTTCTGAAGGCCCAACATAATGACTCAAGATATTGGGCTCCTACACTCCCCTTGAATGACTTGTTCCCCTCCTTCAAGAAGGGCTAGTATATGCAAGATGCCTAAGGTCTGATTATAAAGTTGTGTGTAATAGTCTTACTGATTCAATTTTCCATGGTTGAACCTTAATGTGTGTGTGTGTGTGTGTGTGTGTGTGTGTGTGTGTGTAGGAGTGTTCAGTATGCACTGGTATATATGTGTATATATCTAGAGCTTAATTCTGACTCAGGCAAGTTCGTCATCATTTGACACAACTCTCTCTAACCTCTCCTTTCCCCATGGACATACACCCATGAACAAGGATTTGAGAACATGATAGCTGTGGTTGACCACAGGAACATATGCCCTAATACTTACAAGAAACACTCAGATGTGGTTTTCTGATCTTAGTCAGCAGGACTAAGTATCTTTTAGCATCTACTCTTTTTCTTGTGAAATGACCCTAGAAGAAATGCAAATACTTTTAAGAAAAAGAGAAGCCCACTGAACACTGGGCGAGAATGTCATATAATGAATATATGGAATTGGCTGCTGCACTCAGTATGTTCTCCATGCCTGTGAATCTTTGGAATGATAGAACCCACAAAAATAAAGGCTTATATAAACATAAAAATCATATTATGAGTAGAACGTGATATGCATGCATTAGGTTAGGTTCAGTCAAGTATACAGAATATCTATGACTACTATGGAGCCAGGTTTATCAGAGTTAATAGGCTTTAGAAACGTAGTCTATCCTAGCCAGACTTACTGTGGTGGAGTCGGAACATACATGGAAGCCCCAAATAGTACACATAGCTGCTGAATCACAATCACAAAAGAGGTTAGTGTAGAATTATCTAGGAGAGTGTTAGGTCTTCCTGGATCCACATCTGTGAATTTACAATAAACACCTGACAGTAGACAAAGGCTTGGAGCAGCATACATTGGGATGAGTAGGAGAACAGAGAGTTAGAAATGAAGCAGGGATGCCATTGCAGGACACAGTAAAACTGAGGCTGCAGGCCACCCTTCATCTGGCTTTCATATCTTCTAATCATAAATACCCAGAGGGGAGAGGATGTAATTTCACTTTTAACCTCATTTTTAAAGGTTGATTTTATTACTTGCAAAGTTATGTTTATATCCATGTGTTTGTATATAGGTATGTGCATGTGAGCACTGGTGCCCCACAAAGGTTGGAGACATTGGATCTCCTGTACCTAGAGTTACAGGAAGTTGTAAGTCACCAGATGTGGTTGCTGAAAACCAAACTCGGGTCCTCTGCAAGAGCAATAGTTAAAAACCACTGAGTCATTTCTCACTTTAACCTTCTAACATGTACATACACACATCGTTGGCTCCCTGAATCCCAAAGCCATTGTAGGGAAGAGATGCTATCTATGCAGGTACTGACATAGTAGCCAAATCACACTGTTTGTAAGTACCCTTCTGGTCATCTAGAGAGTATAGGTTTATTACAAAAGCTGTATTATGAGTTGTGGATATTAGTGGAACTTGGCCTACAATAATGCAAAGCTCAAACCGTACCAACAAGAATCTCAGAGTCTAGCCAAGGGGAGAGAACCCTAAAGAGAAAACCTGCATAAGAGCTGTGCAGTCAGTGCAGGCCCAGCGTGGACTTGAGAACTCACAGTCCACTTCCCTTCATGTTCATGCTAGCTCAAATAGTGTTTGAGATTCGGGATGTTACTGCTCTGCAACTACCAGGCTTAGTTAGACAAGCTCTAACAAAGTCCTCATAGTCATCACTGACATCATCATTGTCATCACCGTTGTCACTGTTTATATGCACTGTTAAGATGGCTTTTTCACTCAATCATGTAAGGCAAAAAAAAAAGCTGAAAACAAAAGCTTAGTTACAAGAAAAATTAGCACTCTCCAGCCTCAACAGTGTGCAACCATCTCAGGATACACAAAATATAATATTCTTTTTTTGGCCTGCAATATCTGGGCTGGTCACACAGAGATTGAGGTACATAGTCTCTGACATACCTCTACTTGCCAGTGACAAACTCCAAAGCCATTGCATCCATGATCTTTCTGTATTCTGTAGACTTTCTATGAGGCCCATTTTAGCCCTAGATACTAATGTTCCCATTCTACATACATTCTACACACAGCAAGGTATCTACTCTCTAAGTCCAGTATGACTTTTCAGGACCATACTTTCCATCTATCCACAACCCTTTTCAAACTGCTTCTGCCTAGTGACCTCCAGCATCGTTCAATAACCACAGCCTTGAGAAGTTGATAGGCATTGGTTCAAGGGAAGTTAGTGTTTCAGGGAGCTGTCCTACTCAACTTCTAGCATATTTGATGATATTTGGGTTCATGACTCTCTCCCAACATGTACGTAATACTGGGCATTTGTCTGCATACGTGTGGAAGGGTATAGATGGGTGAGAAGAATCTGCAATCTGTCTATTTTCTTTTGGAATTTAAATTTATAAAAAGCCTAATAGATCCAAGTGACCTTGACTTGCAGCACAGGAGGGGATGAACAGACCTAAGAGAGGAACCCATTGAGAAGGGCAGCCATGAGAGTAAAGGTTCTGTGTGCACTGTCTGTGCACACACATCAAGCACCTGGACTAGAAATGCTTTGTGTTTGTTAGCTACTAACTATCTCTGTAGGGGCAGTGGTAGGTAGAGAGTTTCGTTGTAATATTATGCTTCTAAGGATGAAACTGTAAATCTAAAACCTCTAAGCAGAATCAGTGAGCAGGAACCCAAGAGAAAAGTGTGTTTGTTTTCAATATAGGGATATAGCAAGGCCCGGGAAACTGAGATGTGTATGGGGAGGGGCAATAGGCTCTCAGGGTTCTCAGCTCCATGGGGGGGGGGGGGCGGGATAAACTTTACTGTAGTTTTGCAACTGCTGTAACAGAGCAGGAGGGATGGCCCATGCAGTCAGCAGCTGCAAGAATGAGCATCTAGGATGCAGCTGAGGTTCACTTCTGCAAAGAACTTTCAGTACAAACAACCTCCCCATTAACAATAAAAGATAAGAAGTCATAGAAACCAGAAACTAAGATGATGAACTCCTGTTTTATGGGTTAAGTAGGATTTCAAGCCACCCTCATCTGACAGTATAATAAAACTATTTCTGTGTTTAGATGTTCTGCTCTCATGGGTTTGGGTGCTAGAGTTCCAGAACAAGTGGGGAACTGTGAAGAATCGAGATATAAAGAGACAGAGCTATGAGCTACATGAAAGGTGCTCATGGGACCTTCTTTACAGTCCTAAGAAGTAGGCATTATTGTGTATATTTTGTTAAGGAACCCAACAAGATCCACAGTCTCAGAAGCTTGTACAAGGTCTCTGAAGAGGCAAGGAGCAAAGGTAGCTTTGTGAAATCAGGGCTATTATGCTTTAAAGAGAGATGGATACACAGTCACTGTAACACACTCTATGTTAGCAGAGACCTCCTGAGTGGTGGGACATCAGTGACAAATACAAAGGCTTATAGGAAACACAAGCTTTTCCTTAGCCTCATTTTCTTCAGATTCTGGAAAGTCCTCCCTTCTAGAACTTTCCACCCTCAGCAGACTGACACAGTTATAAGGTATGTGCAATTATTTGCGCCATGCCGCAATGCACATTTTTATCTTGTGGTGTTTGAATATATAGTCTCAATTAGAAAAGTAAATTTTTTTGTTGGGATTAAAATTATTACAAGCTAAATTTTGTAGAAACACAGAGCAAAGTAAAATTACTGGATGGTGAGAGAGGGCATCCAAAACAATGCCTTAGGAAAAGCCAGTACTTCAGATATTTTATCGTGTACTTTACTGTGTTCTTTCATTTTGTATTCACAGCAATATTGGAAAATAAACATTACTATCTACATTGTAATAGCAAAGAGTGAAGAGCAGATTATTTAATTCATTTCCTAAGCATCTAGGACAAATCAGTATTGAAATCTATTATTAACTCTAATTCTAAATCCCTTTATTAACCAAGAGCCTATACGTCCAACTTAAAAATAAAGCAGGAGGCATTGCTTCACCCTTGAAGGTGACAGAAAAGGTCAAAGTGTGTCAAATCTCCATACCCAGAGCCTGGGACAATGCCTAAAGCATAAAGGGATACCTTCTTGCAAATGCTTCCTGAGCTGAACCTCTGTCAGCTCACCTGCTTGTAGAAATAAACACTGCTAGTGCTTTCAATTGTATTCACACAAAATCTGATATAATATGAAGACAGGCAGTCTCTTGACTAAACTCAGTCCTGCATGACCTGAACATAGGCAATCTGCCTCTAAACATTAAAACCAGAATATTTTGTACCAGTAATGTGGTATGTTTACATGAACCCCCGACTATTCCCAACATACTACTCTTGGAAGGCTTTCATCAATATTTAGTCTAAAAGTTATATATGTAACAGTGTAACAAATATTTGGTGTTCATAGAGTACCATCAGCTAAGCTATGAGCACATGTTCTGGAACAGTAAAGAAACAAACACTTAAAAAGCTTTCTTTGATATGACCTTCATACTAATTGTGTTTTCTCTCTCTCTCTCTCTCTCTCTCTCTCTCTCTCTCTCTCTCTCTCTCTCTCCTACACACACACACACACACACACACACAATTGCAAACCTCAACAGGAAATAGCAAAATTAACATACATATCCAGATATATTTCAGACCTTAGAGCATGGTTAAATGAGTATGGAATGGGCCCAAATGATCTTAATACACGGGGACAGCCACCAACTGCAGTTTGAGTGTGAGATGGAAGAGGGTAAAGATGAGAAACAGGCAAAAAAAAAAAAAATTAAAAGTCCCCAAAAATACAGAGAAAGCAGCAGAGAAAAACACTATGCACTTTGCCATACATGATAAACCTCTTTTCATTGCAAATAACATACGGTAAATCGACTGAGTTACCTAAAAGTGAGAAACACATTATGGGAATAGAAGGCATATCTGCCGTGCCCTCCAGAAAGCATATGCTCAGATGCAATGACATACTGGCTGAGGTTCTATGGGTATAAAAGGCAAATTTGTAACAGGAACATGTGCCTGTTCATGTACAAACCAACTATTGCCCTTTCAGGATGAAAGGGATTCAAAGCTGTTATCTCGCAGGCAACAGGGGGTATGCTAGTGGTCTCTGATGATGGTAGGGTTAAATACTGAAGACGTTACATTATCCTGGGATACCCAATGACTAGAGTGGTTTGCTCCAGGCTGTTTGGCTCCAGTCTAATGCCTTTAATTACTGGCTACCATTATTCTAAATGACCCAAACCAATATGTTTGAATTATTGTCTCAGGTTTTTATTTTCATGTCTTCAAATAGAGGAACAATGTGGCTTAGGCAGATCACAAATTCTGCTCTGTGTTGCTAACTTTTGCATTTCTGTGACCACAATAGTTGATAGAGGAAAGGCTTGTTTTGGTACTGGCTTCAGAAATATTCCTGTCCCCCATGGTGACATGGTAGAGGATCAGAACTTGATCAATCAGTAGTGGTGGTAGGAACCGATAGTCACAGCCAGTATACAAAGAAGCAGCTAGGATGGGTGCAGCTTATGGCCAGGCATTAAGGACACTCAGTGGTAGCATGATTTGAGCTCAGAGACTGTTGGCATCTCTTCTATAACTTACAAGCTTATATCACATATGGAGTCTCTTCTGCAACCTCCACTTGGTGCCCCAGCCTTCCTCAGCCATCATCCAGGAGGCCAAAAACTTCAATATTCAAAGGTCTGCATTTCAACTTGCCTTAGCCTGCTTAGGGACTCCCTGCAGTGACTATAGTGACTATCAAAAGGCTCTGGCCTCAATGGCTTTGCTGTTCAACCTTAGCGCATGCCTCCATGACCGTATAACTTGCAATCTATGTGCCTAGAAAACCATTACAATGAAGACTCTGTGAAGTACTGCTGTCAGCTTGAGAAGTGCCTGGTGACCCTTGGCTGCAGCGAACTCTGAGTGTGCCTGGGTGGATAAACCTTGGAAACCACTTTTCTAGGCACTCGGTGGCTCTCTGCTTTTAAATAAAAGCTTTCTCAAATGTTTATACCCTGTAGTCTTTATTGGAGGTGTTCTTGCCTTTGGTGTGTCTGCCCTAGTCTTCAAGAGCAAACGGCCTGACTTTTCTTTGTCTTAATCACTTTAATACTTATAACTGCTTAGCCTGCAACTAAAGACACTCCTGTAGGCTAAACCAAGTATTTTCTAATTCTTCTGCTCTGCATTTTTCTCCCAATTCTTCATTGTTGAGATTTATTTATTTATTTATTTATTTGATGTATATGAGTACACTGTCCTCAGACACACCAGAAGAGGGTATCAGATTCCATTACAGATGGATGTTAACTACCATGTGGTTACTAAGAATTGATCTCAGGTCCTTTGGAAGAACAACCAGTGCTTGTGACCACTAAGCCATCTCCTCAGCCCCTTTTCCAATTCTTACTATAAAACTGGATAAAAGCAACATGCAAATACTCTGCCACAACCTGAATGCTATGCTGTCTCAAAATTTCCTCCATCAAATTTATTTGGGTTTATAACTTTAGAGGGTTTTTAATCCATGCTGGTGACCCCATCGTGGTTATCTGTCTAAAGCATGGGGATCTGGGCAGCAGCTGTGTATACAAGGCCAACCAGGAAGCAGAAACTGGGTGACCAAAGCAAGGGGTGAGCATAATCTTTGAAAGTTGGTTTCTTGTTGCTTACTTCTGCCAACTATGTCCCACCTAGTAAAAGCTCCATAGTCTCCCAGGATAACACAATCTACCCATGGGGACATCTCCAAAACTTGAGCCTACTGGGGACATTTCAGATTCAAATTCTAACACTTGAGCCTCTTAGGATAGATTACAGAGTAAGTGTGGAAGTGCTTTAGCTTGCAAAGTTTCAGTTTGAGGAAAGAGTTCTCAGAGAGAAGGTCCTGATGGATTTCCGAAAGCACATTGCCTATCTTATCATATAAGATCGGCCACTTAGGTATTTTCTTGTCTATCCTGTAGGAGGGAGTCCTGAAAGTTTGGCACCCAATCTCCTTTCCAGAGACAACCTGCTGCAAGGACCAGCTAATCAGACATGGTATCATTATGGATCACATCCTTAGGGTGCTATTAAAATCAAAGGATATTGCTTACCAGGATTGCCAGAGATGGGCCACATGGCAAATGTAGGATCGATGCTTTGGTCTGGACCACCAAACACTGACCAATGTTCCCTCAGAACTATGAAGCCATCTAAGGCTAATCCTACCTCTGTCTACAAGGACCAGACTGACCTTCCAAACTGCAATACCCTTACAATAAATGCCTTCCAACTGCATGTGACAATGGCTTCTCAAAGGACATGAATGGACAAATCTATAAACAATGTTGACAGTGGGCTCCTCAAGTAAACAACGTTTATCAGAGATCATGGAGACACTGATGTACTTCCCACCCTTTGTGACAGCTGTATTTTTCATCTTCTGGAAGGATCATTATACATAGCTTTTGCCTCTCAGTCTTTAGGCATTTCTTTACCTGTAGAACACTACCTTGCCCAAAACTGTACACCATTCCAGGATGAGTTATATCAATAATAATAATAATAATAAATAATAATAATAATAATAACAACAACAACAACAACAACAATAATAATAATAATAATAATAATAATAATAATAATAATAATAATAAAAGAACCATAAAAGTCTGGTCATCTCAATCCAACTCTGAATAATTGTAAAAGCCATTCTAGCCCAATCTGGACCTATATCTGCACTTAAAATAAGAAGATGGGTTTTTTTTGTCTCTCTTGGGCTATCCAGACACCACTCTCAGAGTGACTTTTGGGATGTAATAAACACAATGTTCCTAACCTCTGCCTTAGGATCTGCTTCCTGGGAAGCCAATCTGCAGCAACGTGTTCCCACAGATGGGACATCTACCTTAGGCAGAACTAGAATTCAACAAGAAAAGTTTAATTACATGTCTTAAATATTCTATACTTTCATAGCAGAGAAGAAAGGGAACGGCTGTAGATTTCTGAAAATAAAGTAGGAAGCCACTTTTGCTTCATCAGGAGCCAGCAGGAGGCTTGCACCTGAGTGTGTCAAATGATACAAACTTCTGAGCAGGGTCAATGAAGGACAGGTAAGAACACAGACTGTAAGCAGGCACCAGCATGGAGACAAAGAGACACCCAGCAATAGTCACAGGAACTGCAACCAATTGCACAGTAGCTTGAGACAGGCAAATACAAGGTATTCTTGAGACACTCTATACAATGACAAATATTAGTGATTTTTTATCTTTTCTGATTTCTATTTGTATTTTATGTTCCTGGAGACCTATTTCAACACCTTAGAGTAGAAGGCATGGTATTGTTTTGTAAAGACCTGTTTATTTTCCTTTTCTTTGCAAGTTAAGGCCATGGTAGAAATGTCCATTAATAAATAAAAAGGAAATTTCTAGACCCTGATCCAAAAAAGAAGTAAGTGGAAGAGACTTCAACTGAGAAAAGAAATTCATTCCAATACCAGGATATAGACACACCAAAGCTTCCTCAAAAAGAAGCATTCTTGTAGAATCAAGAGATGGCTCAGAAGTTAAAGACACTTGCTTTTTGAGAACATGAGCTCAGTTCTCAGGACCTACACTGGGTGGCTCACAATTGCCTATGACTAACTTCAGGCTGACCCAACACCTTTGACTTTTATAAGTATGAAATATATATATATATATTTCATACATACATATATATATATATTTACACAAACCTTATAAATAGATAAATAATGTAAAATAGCTTTCAAAATAAATGAGATGTTCTGTAAAGAAGATGAAAGAGGACAGGAAAGAAGATGTAAGAAGAAGAAGTGAGGAGGAGGAGGAGGAAGAGGAGGAGGAGAAAGAGGAGAGCAGAAGAAGGGGAAGTAGAGGGGGAGAGAAAAGGAGAAGAGGACAAGGAGAGGCGACAGCAGTATCTTTGTGTTATAGGGTAATTCTTCATTGAGGCTCTGCCTCAGATGAGCTGCCTGGGCTCTGAGTGTCTGAGCATCTATAAGATGGCTGATTTCTCAACTTCACTGCATCCTCTATTATGATGTAAAGCGGGCTTAATAGTGGGAACTAAATGAAGCATTATACATAAGGAACTTAAACTAATGCCTAGTTCATTACAATTTCTTGAAGACATTAATTATCCACCTATCCCCTGCCTTCTATTTTTCCATCTCCTTCAAAAGTACTTATGTAGCTCAAGAGAGGGCTCAGAGGTTAGACTTTACTGCTCTTAAAGAGGACCCAAGTTCAATTCCCAGCACCCCTGTCAGGCAGCTCCCAATTGCCTAACACTGAAACTCTAGGATATCCACTGCCCTCTTCTGACCTCTGCAGACTTCTGCATTCATGTGCAAATATCCATACAAAGGTACACAAATCCATGTAATTAAAACTAAAACATACATCTTAAAAAGTATTTATCTGCATGGTTTAGTTCACTATTATAGAGACTATATGAAAGTTCCCCAGAGAGATTATATCACCATCTTAAGAACAATTGAATTTGTCTGACCGCTGTCTCTGTCTTAGTTATTCTATTACTATAATAAAATCCTATTATCAAAAGCAGCTTGGGGACAAGTGGGTTTATTTCAGTTTACAACTCTAAGGTCATACTCCATCACCGAGGAAAGTCAGGGCAGGAACTGAAGGTGGAAATCTAGAGGTAACTACTGAAACAAAAGCCATGGAGGAACACTGCTTCTTCATTGCACCTTATGGCGTACTCAGCCTGCTTTCATACACAGCTCAGGACCATGTGCACTTGGGTGGGACACCAAACTCCCCAGGGACTAGGCTCATGCATAGGAATAATTGATCAAGACAGTGGCCTTCAGGCTTGCCAGCAGGTAATCTGATGAGGGCATTTTCTCAGTTGAGAGTCCTTCCCAAAGACCCTGACTTGTACCAAGTGGACAAAAAGAAAAAAAAAAATAACAACAACAAAAACAAAAACTGAGCAAGATAATTCCCAATCTACCTTCAAGATGAGCCAAGTAACCTGACTGCATATGGTCACCGGGAGAGCCTCTTGATCCTTCTGAACTTAGCATATCAACTCAGGAGTAAATTAAGACTGAAAACATCTTCAGATCTGAAATACTCTGGTTTTATCTTCCCTGCTCTCTCTGTCAAATGGATTAACTATCAATGAATTGATATTAAGTAAAATGCCAATCAATTGTCACTTCATCTGTAGAAATACTCAGACTTGATAAGTCTAGGTTCACACCCACCACCGGAACATAATTCCATGACGTCTTCGGCACAGTGGCTGACTAGACCCAGTGTCACACTCTCTGTTCACTCTTGTCTCCAGTCCAGATACTGCTTGCTTGGGCTGATGGCAGACCTGCCTCTCTCTTATGAGCGAAGTCATTGGAGTCTTCTCCAATCCAGGAAGACCACAGTAGTGTAGAAATATTGGGAACCATAGATGGAAAGACATTTAGCACAAGCATTTGCTGACACTTGTTCCTTATGGCCTAGAGATCATTTCTGTGTTGAGAGTTTCATTCTTCTAGAGAAATCTTTTTCACTGGTAGTATGGAGTAGAGTAGGGTCAGAGTATCTTGGGCTCTCATTCATCCCTACTTCAAGAAATGCACTCTTCTGTTAACTCGTTTCCTTTGCTTATTCCTTGGACGTCTTTGCAATGTAATTTGAACAATAGTTTAAGGAGTTAAGCATTTGAAAACTCAGCCCTGGAGAGTTTCCACAGACACAGTCCCCATGACAAACACTGGCAGCAGCTACCAGTATTGTGCATTGTTACAAACAAAAGCCCACAGACCTCAGAATAACAGAAACCTTAGGCTCTAGTCAGTCATAGGGCATGACATAGAAGCAGGACATCTGGTCATAATACATACATTCTTTCCACTACATCTCAGTGATGTCTTTGAAATTTTGTAAGAACAGAAAATTCTGGATTTTATAGGGATACATTTTGCAAGCTTATTTGGGATTAATTCAGCTTTTAATAAACTTTATCTCTAATAAAAAATAATGATGATTTCATGCAATCCCTTTGTGCTAGACATTATGTGTTGCACTTACCATAAATTGGATCATTTAGTTCTATTTAATCTGCCACCAAAACGCATCAGAAGAGTGCCATTACTGGACCTGGGTCCCCTTTAACAGATGAGGAAAATGAGACTCGGAGAAGTTGAGATGTGTGCAAAGTTAAGTAGCAGTTAGTGAGTGACCCAGGAGTTGATCCTGAACACTCGGACTAATTAAAGCCTACACTACGTGAGATGAAGCATGGCTGAGCTGAGCTGCTGGAGCCTCTGCGATGCACGGGACCCAATTCCCATACTCACTCACGGCACCTGTGGTCACACGACCTCTAAAATAACGCTTAGCATAAAAGCAACTGTACAGCCACGATAAATTTTCATATGCAAAACAGTGTGCTCAGAAATTAAAATTTATTTGGGATTAGTTTTACACAGGGTCAGAGTTCTTAAGGAAGTGCATAAAACTGCAGTGCATACCAAATCTTTAAGAAGATAATTCATGCTAGCCTTAGAGAGGTTATTGAGAAAAATCACAGTGAATACACCCCACGACAAAGGTAATGCATAAATCATCATGGTCTTAAAGGCAGAGGGATATTATTCTGGAAAACTAGCCCATGCCCTTGATAGTGAGCTTCATGCCAAGGCCTCTCTGGAAGTTAAGGGACAAAATCTGAATATTAAAGAAAAGCAGGAGCTTTTCTGGTAGGTCTATGGTTCATGGATGCGACTTTTTGTCTATCACGTGTCCACAGTAACCGAGAGCATAAAAAGCCCGGTAGCCCCACTCCTCCACTATTACAATGACACAGAGGAGAAGCTGTAGAATCGGTGGAGTGTGATGTATTTCCTGACCTCAACCCCCACCCTACACTTCTTGTAAATCATTCCCTTGTAGAACACCAGTGTGTGGGTTTTGCTTTCTCAGAGGATCTGTGCTGGAATATTTAAAGCATGGTGCCAAAGAGAAAAGGAAAACTGAACAGATGCTACGGAGAGAGACTCCTAGAGGTGAGTCACGGCCAGGCAGTTAGGCGTGCTGTGCTCCTACCAGGTAGAACCTTGTAAACAGGCGTTCATTGCACATGAGGTAAAACACAGCCCTCCAGAGAGACATTGTCAGCATCATAAAATCTAATCTCCTGCGACAAGGCCCAGGAGACCTGTGCTGCCTGTTCAGGCAGCACTGAGGTAGAGAGGCCACCAAGGTATGAGGATATACCACCTCTGCCTGATGTGGTATGTATTCTCTCATGCCGAATCAGCTGCTGAACATCAGTGTAGAGAACAGAATCACCATGAACTACTGATCTTTTAGAGAGGTAGACAAGGAGAGGCAGCAGCAAGAACACAGAGAAGTGGTGGGCTAGTTCTGCAGACTTATAAGCTTTCGAGAGATGCTTTTCTCAGCCTGAGGGACTGGTCCTTTTGCTTGCTTTAGTTGGTATATTTTAGGCACAGTGATAATTATCTCTCAAAGTTATTGTAAAGAAAAAGAAAACATGAGACGCCTTTAACAAAGTTGATCTGTAAATCGAAAAGAACCGTGCAATTATTGGCTGCGTTGTGCATCCTTTAGATGTATGTTAAGACAAAAGCTGCCTACAAAATATCTTATCCCTTGAAAAACAACATTTCTGTCCCGCAATGACAAGCCAACACCATGGAGGATTCTGATGAGGGAAGTAGGGGGATGGAAGTTGGTTTGGAAAGCTGACATTAGCCAGGCTCTGGCCTCAGGAGGATACGGTAAGCTGACGTGTGAATATTTGGAAGTGTGCCTGGTTGTAATGATGTCAGCAGAGGTTAGTTACAGTCGGCAAGCTCTTTAGCTTTCCTGGACATTTATTCCTTGGGTATGAAATATGGGCCAATGTGTCTTCTCCTCTGCAGGATAGTTAAGGAGCACTAATGGATCACTGGTGTTCCATATAAGAAGTGTCATAGAGTATTATAAATTTGCTATTAGTCCTTTTTTTTCATTGAGATCTATGTTTTTTATACAAAAATTAAAAGAAAAGTGCATATATATGTGTATATATGTACTATATTATTTTAGCAACATGAAGTTGGTGGCATATTAGGTGCTTAGCTTTGTTCTTTTAATTTTCAAACTACCTCTCTTTATAATGTTATATGAAGTGGGTGTACACAGAAGCCAAAGGGCAAATTGTAGTTACTCACCACATTGATCCCAGGGATCTCAGGTCTCAGGATGTCAGCAAGCACCCAGCTCCTCTGAGCCATCTCAACAGGCCCTGCCCTTCATTTACAGTGATATGAGCTATTTTAATAAATAAAAAGACCGTTTCACAAAAGCCTGTGGGATGCCTCATGTGATTGAACAGAGCCTCTAAGTAGTCAGTCCTAAGGGTCAGAAATTCAGAGGCTGGTACTGGCAATAGGAAGAACCATCATATTACACTCAAGAGAATTGCTAAGACTTAGCATGTACACAAAGCTTATGAAGCTATCCATGAGGCAGCCTGTACACTCCACAATGCATAGGCCCTCCTGTTACTCCTCCCAGTAGTTTACAACCATCACTTTGAACCGCAGCTAAAGGACTGAAACTCGGCCTTCATTAAGCACCCTGTGTGCAGTGGTCCAGGTGGCAACTTTTCACTGTGAGGATAACACAGGGCCTGTCATAAGACTTGGGCTAAAATCTCTGCGAAGACTCTTTTAAAGAAACTTCATTAACAATTCCGAGTTTTCATTTAAATCATTGTAATGACGATTAGAGATTTCTCTGAGGTCTGAGTTGTATATACCAAAACCAAGGTGTACATACTAGGTACACTTGCACATAGTAGGAGCTTTGCCAACTTTACTTCTGTCCTTGGCTTCCTCTGTGTCTTAGCTTTCATGATTCCACTGAAAAAATACATCAAAAATGTCACAGTCTTACTAAAAACACTTAGATTTGCATAAACTTTAATACTTAAATTCTCTTGATATTTTAATTAGAACATTGAGAGAGAGAGCTGTAACTTTGCTCTAAATAATCCTAAATCTGCAGCTGAAACAAGATTCAGTAACTAAGCTCTTAGAATAGTAGCTTGCAAATGTTTCCTAAGGTGTGGCTTACATAGAGATGGCTATCATGGAGACAGACACCTTTGTTTTCAATGGTCTCAGGTTTTAATAAGAACACCAGGAGCAGAGCAGCATATGCCCTGATTGCATCCCAAGTACCAAGAAATGGCTGACGGCTTCCAGCCCCACCCCAATTCCACCACCAGTGTGAATGAATGTAGGTGTGTGTCCACTCAGCGACTAAACAAGATAATAACATGCCACAGGCAAGACATTCTGCTAAGTGCTGTGTGAAGAGAAATAAACAGCCCAGGAGAAAAGAGACACAGTCAGCTTGAGAGCACATCAGAGTAGCTGTTTCAACATCAGAAAGGCTGGCGCTTAACCCCTCGCTTTCACTGGTTTTAGCTGAAGTCTGCAGCGGCTCCTTAAACCACTTTGTTTGGTTACGTGTTATGTCTGAGGACACACATCTGCTCCTCAGATAAGGCACATACACCCTGCACCACAATACCAAGAAAGGCGTCAGCTTAAAATCTTTTCTCTTTAAAAACGTTTTGCATTTATTTTTTACTATACTTATGGGTAGCCATTAATTTTTTTTTTTTTTTTTTTTTTTGCCTGCATCACATTGCTGCATGTTCTTGGAGGTCAGAACAGGGGACTGAACTCCCTGAAATCATTGCTAGCGATGGTTGTAAGCCACCATGTGGGTGCTGGGAACCGAATCTGGGTCCTGTACAAGAGCAGCAAGTGCTCTTTAGGCACTGAGCCATCTCCTCTGCCACAGCCTAAGCTCTTAATCAATCTACGAGCCAGTCAGCAGGGGCTACTGTTCATAGCCCCATCTCTCCATCTTAGAAGCCTTAAGAACGGAACACTCTGTGGTTAACCTGAAAAGAAGTTGACAGACATTTCCTGTGAACACTACATAGTAAATTGTTCAGCATTTTGGCCTGACAGAAATGGATCGGGACATCTCAGTCCCACTGACAGATGAAAGTTGCCACAGGCAATATGTAAACAAATGGCCACAATTGTTGCAAAAACTGTAAGGCAGGAGGCAACCTGTGGGATAGTCTGCGAACTTCTGCTCTCATGGAAAGGTGGGGGCAGGAATAGTGATGTGATGAAATGACAGGTCTTCATAGGCAGCACAGCAGACTCAGAGGCAGGTCTAGTATTTGTTTGAGCCTCATCTCCTCAACCTGAACTCTTCTGAGCATACAATCAGGGGCTGTAGATCACTTTCTTTGGAAGGAAATGCAGAATATGAAAGCATAGGCACTCTACAAACCCTGTAGCTCAATGCCCTCTATTTTCATCGACTGAGAAGAGAATTAGCATGCTAATTGTATGTTTTAACACACACGGGTTGCCGTGAGAACTCTCTGAAAGCACAGTCAATATGTCAGGCAGTGACTCACTTAACTGGGGGAGCTAAGATGTGCATAGCATTTAGGATAGCATCACTCTTTCCAACTATCTCCTAAGACATAGGGTCTCAAACAAGAGACACAGAATGATAGGTAAGGAGGTCAAATTGGCCTCCTGAAGGAAAAAAAAAAATAAGAACTACAAGACTTGGCACAAACCAGCAAAGTTAGACAGGAAAAAAAAATGGTTAAGCCATCCCTACATCATTGTAAATTCAAAGATCAGTACTTAAAATAGAGTTGGTGTTGAGAGACATCATTGTTTACTGTCTGTTATTTAGCCAAATTAAGCCCAGTAGAATGGATACAAAGGAGGAACACTCAACTGTACTATTTTAAATTTTGTGCTTTTGTTCCTCCCCCCCCCCCCCACCCCGTGGCTGTTTCCATGTGCACATAGTGTTAGTATGTGAATCTACATGTAGCACAGGTAGCACTAAAACTGCATACCACTGCATTTGGTGAAGATGGGGGAGGGCATTCTGGAAGCCCATTCTTGACATCGATACCTGTTGTATTTTCCAAAATGCCAGCATTTTCTTTACGTTCACCTTGTGCATTAGATGTTTGCAATGTAACGACCCCAGTGTAAAATGCACAGGACTTAGAATAGCCTGCACTCATTTTATTGGGCCCACCTAGTCACTTTAGTCCAGGAGTATGAGCCAGAGAGCCTCTGTGGTGTTCCAAATTATCCCGTGCTGCTGTATGTCTGCTAACATTTCTTCCTTGTGTTGGGGATGCCAATATATATATATATATATTCCTTTCCCCATCTGAACTGAGAACAAATAAGAAAAGAAAACCAAACACCCTTCCTTGGGTGGGCTGCTCTAGCAGGTTGGATATCACCAGACTATGGAGCCAGGTGGATCTGCTTCCCAGACTTGTGTTCTAGATTAGACTTGTCCAGATCTCTTATTTCTCAAATTCCCAGAAGGAAGGATTATATCTGCTTAGCATGTCCAGTTCTTCCTTACAAACATGTCAACCAGGTGAGGGCGTACAGACCAAGGGGCAGAGAAGGCAACATCCATTACTGAGAATGCTCTGTTACTCTCAGTAATCAGTTGTCATTGATCAAGGAGCAGCACATCCATGGAGACCTCAGGCAGGCAGAGCCTCCCTGACGTATTAAAACACTTAAGAACACAATAATGTGACCCTTCCCCCTCTCAACAGATCTGTCTGCCTGAGAACCATGCGCAAACATCATCTTTTATCTCTCAGAGTCTTTTCCTCTCCTTGTAGCAATGAGACTTCAGATCTTCCTCAGCTTCCTCATTCGTTGTATGGTACTTTCTTCAGGCTGTCCATTGACATGTTCTATAAATAACACTTCCCCTCATTCCAGGAATGGTGACTGATAAGACTGCGCAGAAATATGTGGAGTCTGTCAGTCTAGTATGGTGCAGTAAAGTGTTTTCTCATTTGCTCTTTTAGTGCAATTTTTCAGGGATTGCTGTTCCCGTCTGTAATGAGCCATTCTCAAAAATAGCACAACAATGCTCCATTTGAAATGTAATCTTATTAGCGGTAACAGCTACGTAACCACATCCCACCTGGAAATGGACCTACAACAGCAAAATTTTGACCATTGGTTGGTGTAGATGGTGGCAGGCCTGTCCTAAACCCTTCTGATTATTATCTTATTTTTTAGGACATGGTTCTCTATTCTTTAAACAAGTTGCAACCACCCCCCCCCCCTTTATGGGAGATCACATGGGACTTCATCGGTTATTTTCTCCTAGGCAAAGCATCGGACAAGTGAGGACCCAGCTGTGGTCCAGAAGGTTGGTCCTTGACTGACCAGCCTTTGACCTCAGATGTGTTAGGAATTCCTCCCCTCAACCTATAAGAGATGAGCCTGCTAGTTCAGATGACGTTCTAAACCATTCCTCCCCTCAACCTATAAGAGGTGAGCCTGCTAGTTCAGATGACGTTCTAAACCAAACTACAAATATAAGCTAATCAATACCTGCTGTGCTGATCATTAAATTTTAGACTGACTAACACCTATAGACACTACCCAGTGCTATCCTGCAGACATAGGTACAACTGGGTACCATGTAGCAATATTACAGTTAAGAATGGCTGTATATGTGCATATATGCATATACAATGTATGTAACATATATGATATCATACTGTGTAGTGCTAACCAAAATGGCCATCTTTGTTTGGATAAGTATAGCCTATGATATTTACATGATGACAGAAATACTGGGAAAAGTATTTCTCATGATGTGATGATGTGCTCATACCCTTACCTGCACTGTAGTGATACTTGGAAATGGCTTTGGAGCTGGATGGAAGGCAGTGATGGGAAGAGCCATGAATAAATAAGGTGGAAATATTATTCAGCTCTTCTTTCTATGCAGAGGGCTGCCCCAAACCCACCCCTAGTAGGCTTCCCTACTTTCTTTACTTTAAATGCTTTACTTAATCCAAGCTGCTGTACCCTGCTTGAGTCCAAAGAAAGCCAACAGAAATATGGGGAAGAAAGGAGAAGCAGAGAAAGGCAAGGGAAAGAAGAAGATGTTAGATTTTGAAATAAACTCTTGAATAAAAAAATATATTTTAAATCAGAAAATGCACTTTCCTAAAACAAAGTACATACAAAAACATCAACTGAGGTGCACATAAACATAGATTAAAATAAAGTCTGCTTTGTTTTTGTTCTTGTGATTGTTATGGTATTGTTGCACACACACACACACAGCAGTGGGGGCTAAATCCATCTGATCACAGGTCGCTAGAGAAGTCATGAGCAAATGCACACTGGAAGTTTCTGATTTATGTAGGAGGTTTGCAGCAAACAATTCACTGTTGTTGATTAAATCACTGCAAGTAGATTAAGTTCTGGTGGTAAAGGGGGTAAGGCCGTGCAATCCATTTCTGCTTCCCAAAGCACTTATGCACATGCATCTTAAGCCAAGGCATTCGACAGATAAGCAGACTCCAAACAGAATCAGGAACGAACTCGGAATCTTTGAAAAAAAGCCAAGAATGCTTCCACGTATACTGTTTGTCTCTTCCCTTTTATCTACCAAAAGTAAAATATAAAAACTGAGATAAATTTTTCTGTCTACCAAATAATTTTCCAATAGTTTGTACAACAAATTGGGTAGCAGGCAATTAACTGGTCTGGCCTCATCTTAATTAATAATTCATTTAGGAAATGTTTATTTCTCAATTATACTCTGATAATATTACTGCACTTTAATTGGTTTCCTATTGCCTAAAGAGTTGGTAAAAATAATTACAGCAATGCATTACCATTTATTAAAATCGAGGAGTGCTGTGTCCTCCCTAGGACACTCTCAGCTTCAGAACAGCATGGCTATCTGTAGTCACCACTCATGGGTCACCTGAGCTCATGTTCTAACTTACTGTTCTTTAGGAAAATCATTCTTTACCCATTCCCAGGTTTGATCTCTAAAGAAATGGGGTTATTCTAAGTCTCACTGTGTGTTGTTAACACTAAACAAGCAAACAGAGTCAAGATGTTTAGACTGTTCTCTGCTATACAGTAGTAATTATGTGTAAGTTGTCACAATTCCCTGAATGACATTCTGAGCCTCCAATTATAAAACGCTTTACAGCATTTTATAAGTATTAAGAGCACCTTATTATTTCTCATTTTAGTATCATCATGGAGAGATATACATTTATATACTTATGTATGCATCCTAGAAGGGCTTAAAACCAAGACTCATATCAGTAAAACAATTTGCCCAAGAGCACTTTACCAGAAAGTCATATCTGGGCCCATTGGACCTCAAATCATGTGCCTTTTCTGTCTCACTTACTGACTTGCCAGGTGAGCATGCATTTACTGTTCAATCCCCTCTAAGACCTCTCTATTTAGCTAGTGTTCTCAAACTAGTGAGAGGAAAGCAAGGCTTTCTGCAGGACTATGACCCTGGCATGTTTCCCAATCTTCTGCTCTTATGTCAGAAAACCCAGTGAAAGAAACAACCGCTTGGGATTCATCAGATTCCCTAGATTTATGCTCTGCTTCAAGGCTTAAAGCTATGTTAGCTCCAAACTTGAATTATTAAATCTTACTACCCTCATCAGAGAAATAATGCTTACCCAGTAGATCTTGCTCAAGGTTGAATGAAATAATCAGAGTTTAGCATGGAATGAAATAATCAGAGCATTTGACAGAAAGTAAGCCCAGGAAAATGCTAGCATGAGGCATTGCTTAATGGTACCCTTGTGACTCCATGGGAGGATATCTGAACACCACAACAATAGTTATCAGTCCCATATGTCCAGAGTAAAAGTGTGATTTTATTTGCTACAAAATTAAACAAATGAGGTGGACCACCACTCATTTTCAAAGAGTAAATGACTTAAATTGAAGGCATGTGAGAAATATACCCTGTATGAAGCTGTGGTTAGCGGTGATACATTCGCCATTCCAAGATGGCGCAGGCATCCTGTCCTCCCACTAGTAAACAACTGACTGCGCAGGTGCAAAAGGCAGAAAGCGCGCCAAAGTCACTGCCCAACCCGGGGCGTATTATGGGTAATGAGTGAACAGCCAATCAGAAGTGAACACGTCACTCTAGGGTGTATTTAAGCAGTGCCTTTTCCGGTCTTTCGGTCTTTCTGCTTCTGCTTATACAAGAAGTAAAGCCTCGTTGTAGTAACCACCCGAACATTGCCTCACGTGTCCTTTTTCACGGGCGAAGGGGACACAGAGGGGCTCGGAATACCCATTGGCAAAAAAATTGTCTGTAGTGGCTGTTCTGTGATAGCAATCTTCCAAAATCACCTGGAGAAGGTATGCTTGCTCCTTATCTCAAACAAAAGACTTTAGTGGGGCCCCGCATGACTGGACTTGTGTGTTACATAGCTTACAGAGCATGTGATCTTCAGTTGAGAAAGATAATAGTTGAGGTAACTGTGCCAAGAGCTGCCTACCTCAGATATCCTAGCAGAAAACAAAGGGTAGGTGGTAACTGAGACCCAACAGGGTTTTTTTATGACTAGCTAGAACCCAAATGAAAGAAGCTAACCTGGATTCTATAAGAGATAACTGTCTGAAAGCTCTAGGTGGAAGAGTACAGTTTGGAGGGACCAGCCACAGAAGCAGACAGATCCCCTCTGCTAAGGCAAGGTATCTGTGCTAAAAGTTTTTTACCAGGCAGACTTAAATCATGTGTCCAAACTCTGCCTTCTAAGTGGCACCTTGAGAGACAGATAGAAGGGCCCTGTCCTGTGCAGCATCAATACTTAGTCACATTCCCAGGCCATGTAAGCAATTTGCATGGCATCTGGGAAAATGTGTTACTAGGGAGAAAGAAGCAGACAACAGAGAAGGATTAAAAAGATGTCCTCTGGATATACAGTATAGACTTCCAAGATTGGCTTCAGTCTGACTTGAAGCAAAAGAGAAGATGTATGCTAGTTTATCAACTTGACACAAACTGGAGTTACAAAAAAAAAAACAAAAACAAACAAAAAAAAAAAACAAAAAAAACTCACCTCAATTAAGGAATTATTTCTACCAGATTGGCCTGAGGGCAAACCCATGGTGCATTTTCGTGATTAATGACTGATGCCAGAGGACCCAGTCCACTGTAGTAGAATCACCCTGGGCAGGTGGTCCTGGACTGTATAAGAAAGTCAGCTGAGAAAGTGATGCTGAACAAGTTAGTAAGTAATATTCCTCCATGCTTATACTTTTGCTTTTGCTAGAATTCTTTGCCAGATTTTCCTCAAAGATGGACTGTGATTGAGGTATGTAAGCCAAATAAACTGTCCTTCACCAAATTTACCAGATTTTCACTACTATTTATGAGACACATCACATAGAAACTGACAAAAAAACAAGCATTACTCAGGAACTCGAGAAGCAGGGACCCCTCTACCCAAAGTGGTATTTCTATTATCACTGGCTTGGCAGATGGGACAAGGGGCTATCTGTGGTGTCTATTAACATGGGACTGAGCATAAAAACACAGAAATGGAAAGAAAACTACAACAGGGTGTGACCCTGAATGTGATTTGAGTTCTGAGAACTGCACTGGTCTGGGCATTTTTTTCCTTACAAGAGGAATAACTTCCAAATGAATTCCTTACACTTGGAATAACTAACCTAGGAATATTTAATTCCAGTTGAGACTGTTGAAGAGGGAGAGAGTCATTATAAAGAACACATGTAAATGAGAGAAGAGAATGAATGTCATAGTTCCCCCATCAGCCACTTTCCTTAAGTGTGGAAACTAAGTATAGTGATGCGTGTCCCCTGAAAATACAAGATTACATTCAGCATGCACAGACCCCGTTTTCCCACTTTCCTCATGGGAAGAAGCCTTTTAGATGAGAAACTTTGTGCCTCACTGAGTAGATAAATCTTACCTAGACACTATGTAAACTGACAACATGAATACTCCATGGAATGGATAAGAGAAAGGTTTTGGGGTTTTTTTGTTTTGGTTTGGTTTTGGTTTTTGTTTGGTTGGTTTTTGTAGATATGTGAGAACAGACAGAGGCATCGGGAAGAGTTCAGAGAAGAGACACAAAGTAGTAGACTGAACAGGGTCAGCAGAGAGATGAAGAGAGTGTGAGGACCAGAGAGAGAGAGAGAAAGAGAGAGAGAGAGAGAGAGAGAGAGAGAGAGAGAGAGAGAGAGAGAGAGAGACTGATAGAGAGACAAAGTGGGGACTAGGGGAAAAGACACGAGAAAGAAAAAGAGAGACCTAAGGGAACATAGCTGAAATAGCAGAGTTATAAGGAGAAATTAGTAACTGGAAGGAAGTAAGCCTGTGAACTACAGAAAGTTAGCATATGAGAGAGGTGAGAAAGTCTGAGAAGAACCAGGATGCTAACATAGACTCTGAAATGTATAGCAGGTACTCATATAAAGAAGGAGCCTAGGTCGGTATGTGCGTTAGTATGCTAACATGTACCACAGATAGTGGAATGCTGGCTTTTCTCTAACCACCAAAATGTTAGTAAATGGAGTTTCCTTTGGATTTGATAGATAACACTAGCCCACTCATATAGAGGATGCCCACCTTGAACTATACTGTACCTATAAAATACTCTGAATTCACTTCTCAGCCAGATTTTGCTGTCAAGGTCAGCCCCATAAGCAGTACTTTAATCTGGTCCCTAAGCACTTGTTTCCTGTCTTGTTAAGACAGCAACAGAACAGTGTAATAATAAATCATCTAAATTTGGGGAATGAGATGGCAAATACTAGGGATATTTCCTGAATTGATGTAGGGAGTCGCGGTTAGCGGTGATAGCATCCGCCATTACAAGATGGCACTGGCATCCTGTGCTCTCACAAGTAAACAACTAACTGCGCAGGTGCAAGAGGTGAAAGCGTGCCAAGCCACTGCCAATCCCAAGGGGTGATGAGTCAACAGCCAATCAGAAGTGAACATGCCACTCTAGGGTACATATAGCAGTGCCTCTTCCGGGTTTGGGGTCTTCCACTTCAACTGGTACGAGAATAAAGCCTCTCTGTGGTAATTACCCGAACACTGCCTCTTGTGTCTCTTTCACGGGCGAAGGGGACTCGGGGCAGTGCGGAATAAATAGATACCATGGGCATTGCCACGTGACCCACAAAATTGGTGCTGATTGGGCTTTAAATAGGATCTGCTTCTCTACTGTCTATGTCTGGCGTCTCTAATCTATTTCTTGATTCAATGGAATGGCTCACTGCTATGTGACATCTTCCCATGTTCACTCTGTTCTATGCTTTCTCACAATCCATATTTCTTCATCTACTTCCATCCAAAGGCTTTCACTGAAATGGTTGTTACAATACTTGTCATAACAGATCTTGCAACATACGAATATCTCCTAAAATACAAGTTCTCCTTTACCATTTCAGCTGGTCCCATCATGTATATTGATGCTCCTTTTTTTGTTTGTTTTTGTTTTTGTTTTTGTTTTTCAAGACAGGGTTTCTTTGTATATCCTTGGCTGTCCTGGAACTCACTCTGTAGTCCAGGCTGGCCTCGAACTCAGAAATCCGCCTGCCTCTGCCTCCCAAGTGCTGGGATTAAAGGCGTGCGCCACCACTGCCTGGCTATATTGATGCTCCTAACACCACCTCTCCTATTTACAATGTGTGGTGTTTGTTGAAATAAAGCAGAGTTTACATCAAAATGAGTTTGGAAGGACTATGACAAGAAACATGCACCTGTTAATGGTTCCAAAGAACTCACAGTTTGGATTATTCTCCTATTTTTTTTTTCTCATGTAACTCTTTCATTCCCCGGGTTTCTGGATACCTCACAATCACAGATCAAATTTGGAGCATGTGTCAACTAGCCAGGGCCATACCTAGTCTCAACAATCAATGAAAACTATTTCTACTTCCATGTTGACTGAGAACAAAACAACCCAAAAGACACATCATATTATTGCAGATTCTGTGACAAGGATGTGACTCCAATGACAAATTAGTTTCATTAACATTTGAGTACTGAAGTATCCATAAAAATCACTTAGAGAAGTTAATGGCTTGAAGATTTTCTGTAATAAAAGAGTATCCTTTCACCTTAAAGTAACTACACCCTTCATAGGTACTTGTACCCAAAGAGAAAAGCTATGCAGTATGGGTCCCAGCTACACTTGGTAGCTTGATACCCTGAGTCATACAAATTCTTTGTTATTGCAGTTTTATTGTTTCTTTTTCTACAGTAAGAATAATAAGAATCAGAATGTCAACATACTCACTGGGAGTTTTTGAGCACTTAGGACTGTAACATTAAAAGTAATTATAGTCTTCAAAATATATCTACTATTGCCTTTTAAATATTTATGTATATCATTAATGTATGTATGTGTGTGCCTTCATGAATGTATGTGTACCATGTGCATGTAGAAACCCACAAATGCTAGAAAAGTGTATAGATACCCTCAAATTCCAGTTGCAGGTGTTTAACAGTAGTCTTCAATGCATTCCGGGTTAGGTTCATTAGCCTTTCTGGGTCCTTGTCTTCCTTGTGAATATAATGATGATCGATGATCATCAGAACCCAGATAATTGAAATAATGTTTGACATCATAAACTTCTCCATAAAATATGAAGAAGCTATTATCAGCTTCAGTCAGATGAGACCATAGAGAGACACAAGAGAAGCAGAGCCCTGTGGTCTTAGAATCCTGGCTTCCACGCCACACATTTACCATGACTGTTATCTCTTGTGCCAACTTGGAGGAATATGCATGCTACAGGGAAAGGATGAGAATAAGCAATGTGTGATGTGTGTTCTAGTTAAATTCTAAGATGTTATAAAATGCAAAAATAAATCTTAACAGTGAAGCGCAGCCTTAACCTTCTCCGTGAGAAGTCAGATAAGGTATGTAAGATAGTAAATGAGAAATGTAGATATGAGAACATAATTGATTGTAATCTCAACTCCACCATAGAATTAATTTCTCTCCATGGTGAAATAGAGAATTAGATAAAGATACTCATAGAATAAGCAAGACAATAATACTTGACTTCAAGAAGAGATTATCACCACCTCCAGCCCTCCTCAAACTCCATAGCTATGATTTTTCTGTTTCTACTTGTTTTCATATAATATAAAACTTAACATTTTTAAGAAAAGCCCAAGAATTCTGGTTTAAATCCCAGATCTCTTGCATGGTAATCCTTCTTAAAGGAAGTTATTAAACTCTCATGACCTTAGTCACCACATTTGTAAAGTGGGGTGATGTATACCTCATGGGGCCTGGCACACATATGATAAAGCATTCTGGCTCATTTTTTCTTCCATTCAAAATATGCAGGGGCCATTGAAAGGAAACAAATACTGAGCCCCTTTAATTCTGCCTGTCTGGAGACATTGGGAGTCAGGGCACTGATAAACATGTTTTGTCATTCAGGCTTTAGGTTCAATATGGGGGTGAACACAGCATGAAAAGTTAAGTTGGCAAAGGCTCTTGTTTTGATAGCTTGGAATTCCAGACACATTTTGTGATCTGGATTGCAGGGAATCATGCAAGCACAGTGACAGAGAAAGAATGCAATTCCTTCTCAGTGGAGGATAGTCTACTTTTGTCTCCACAGGAAACCTGCTTTTCAGGAGTGGGTCTAAGAAAAGAGAAATGGAATGTTTCTCTGAAGAGGACTCAAGCTTTATCCCTCTGAATTCTGAAGTCTCAGAATTTGAAGACTGAGAGTCAGAAGCCTGATCTCATAACACCTAGAAAGCCCACGGTCTGAGTGGAGGAGGCTTCTCTCCATCCCTGTCCTCTCACTTAGGTTTGGCCTGCAACTCATTAGTCATCCAATAGAGAAATAGTCTTCAGAGAAGGGACTATAGATTCAGGGCATAGGCAAGCCAAGCCATTAGGAGACAGAAATAATTGGAGTTCTTGATTTATGCTTAATTTTAGCCCACTAGTATCTACATTGTGTTCTATAAATGAATTATGTATAAGCATGGTAGCGGATCTATTTAATTTATAAATAAGTAAATAGTTTTATATACTACAGATATGTTTAGCTTCTACTGTACACTAATAACAAACTAGTAGAGACGCATACTCAAAAGTCACATTTCTGGATGATATATTTTGAAAGACTGAGCTTTTAATCTTTAAACTCCACCCTCCCGGCAAAGCATTTCAGCAGTACAGGAAAGACTGAGAAATCCATGGAACATCCATGTTCATTTTTTAGCTTTTTAATGATCCTTTGTAAGTTTCACACCATTCCTTCTAATCCCACTCATCTCCCCTTCCCTTTACATTGGCCCTCTGCCCTTGTAACCTCCCCCACAAAAGAAAAGAAAAAACAAAACAAAAAACCCATCATGTCACAGAATCTGTGGGGTGTCACAGTGTGTCCCACAGTATACCCTTTTGCCCAAAGGGCTTTATTCTCTAATGTTCATTGTAATGAGTCACTTGTCTGGTTCCAGGCCTGTGGTTTCCGCTTCACTATCAACACTGGATCTTTATGGGGACTCCTCTTAGATATCTTGTTATTTCCCTTTGTCATGGAGATCCTGCAGCTTTGGGTCTGCAGGGCTCGTCCTTTCATGTGCTCCAGCACCTCATAGATGGAGAAAATGTTGGGATGGACCAGCTCAAAACCCTGGCCCTGAGCCTGGGCGGTAGCTGAGTTGGTCAGCCTACCCACTCTCTTGTGCTTATGCCATCAAGTCCAGCTCTCCCACTTTACCCAGGCAAGAGTCAAGACCAGCTCTCCCATACTCATACCTTGTGGCCAGGTCTTCTGTCTCTATGCCACCAGCTCTCCCATGCTATCTTGGCAAGGGGTTGGATCAGCTCTACATAGTCCTCAGACATCAAGATAGCCCCAAGTAGCAGTCCAAATTAGAGATGTCTGCATGGCCTTTGGTGGTAACATGGGCCACAGACATAAACACAGAGCCCTGCTGCTGCAAGGTCATAGACCCAGGCATGGCAACATGGGCCAGGACATCACCAGGGCATCAGTAGCAGCTCAAGCTAGTCACATCAGACTGTTCCCCACCACCCTTACATCTCCAGTTCTGCCTATCTTCATAGTGAAGAAACCATTCCTTCCTCTTCCTTCTCTCCACCATATACGTGCTCACTGAAGTAGTCCTGGCTCTAACTGCAGCATGAAACAGTAGGAAGGGGGCCACCTTGGGTATCTTCATGCACATGGCTTGAGCACATGCAATGAACATTGTTTTGTTCCTTGCACTTGGGATGGAGAGATCTATAACCTTGTAGAGAAGACAATTCTATGAACACCAAAACAGAAACCATGTTGTCTTTTCAGTCTGAGAGTTAGAATTATAATATCACAAGAGCAAAGAAGGAATGATTTTTGAAGGACAGGAGCAAGACTGGATTGGGATAGATAAAAAGGGGATCAGACTGAGCTGTAAAAGGAGAAAGAGAAGATTTCCACATCTCATCAGGAAAGAGGAGAGAATAGGGAACATGCATAATTCAAATTCTTAGAAATTGACATAGGGTGGACACATTGGGATAGCCACATAAAGAGAACTGGCATTCATAAGTGTGTGTTGGTTAAGGCCACAGTTGCTATGTTCTGTATGTACACTGTAAAAGACTGTATCTAGGAGCACCTAGGGTGACTGGAAATGATACCAATGTGTAACTTGTCTCCCCTGAAAGCATCATTGAACAGATTTCAGACACACTTTGACTCAAAGATAACAAATTCAGAATTCCAGCTTTATTTCTCTTAGTAACTCTGAACTCTGACTTCTAATAAAGCTGGCTTTTAACTATCACTGCTTATAAAAATGCAAGTGTCCTATCTACACACTACACTATTCACAAGCAGAACAAGCTCTCCTGTCCTTGAAGCCTAAGTGACACAAACTCTGATTGTATGAACTGAGATCACATCCGAAGACCTCAATTAGATATCACACACACAGAAGGAGTGTGCAGGAATTGGCTTTGCCAAAGCACATGGGTTCCCAAGTATGAATGAAAGTGTTTCAAACCAGATGAGAAAGATCAACTATACCAGGGCAGGCAGCAGAGATCTACCATGTTTCTGTATGGTTTTCTCTGTGCTTGGACAAGAATGCAATGTTGATTTCTGCATTTACACCACAGAGACAAATACCTCAGAGCTGCTTCATTTCCATTCCCGCCTGAAATTCATCCACAAGGTTTTGCCCATCTCACTGCATTTTGTTTCAATCCTTTCACAAGAACACAGCCAATGGTGTCGTGTTTACTCTCACTCACCAACTTGAAGAATGAGAACTGTGCTTTCTTTGTGTTGGCCTATTTTCTTTTTCCTCTGAAACCAGTTTAGAATCTTGAGAATTAAGTTGCTAAAGCACATCTCAAATCACTATTTTATTCCTGGCCTTCTATCTCTGATTATGACACTGTTATCCTCCCTGCTGAGAAATAGATACTGGCTTTATCTTATAGAAAGCTAGCGCCAGTTCCTAGAAAGAGGACACGTGTATAATTATCATTTAGTTCAACCAAGATTGGTTTAAAGACATTGGGGCTTTGTACAGAAATGAAAAACATCTCTTAAAATGAGTCTAAGCACAGCAGTGTTAAGCACTGTAGAGGCTACTACAGTTCTGAACCCAGTGGTTCCTGTAAGCAGGAGTTAACTTCACAAAAGCATCTCACAGATCCCACTCCCACTCCAGAGACTCACTGGGTATGTAAGACCACCATCTCTTCTCTGGGCCACACTATTCTTATCCCAAGGTTGCCTGACATTCAATAAATATTAAATGTGGCAATAATGATGATGATGATGACTATGTAAATAAATAAAATGAAATAATCCTTTTAAATAATCCTTTCCAGATTGTCTGTATTAATAATTTCAGAATAAGGAAAAGTCGCTTCCTGAGGTCAAAGGGAATATCTTCTGGCCTCCTCACAGAGAATTAAGTCATAGTCAGCTTTCTAATGGCAAATGAGAAAAACTCAGATAATATTGTTCCCAAGAATCATGAGCCCCATGTGGAAAGCATGCCAATGGTATCTTGAGTTTAGAAATAGCATATTGTGCAATGTAGCTCCAGATGAAACAGATGTACGTACAGCAGCTGCTAAAGTAGGCCTCAAGTCATGGGCATGATCAACACTGCTTATCACTCTGAGCTTCGAACACATCTCCATTATCATGGCCTCTATGTTTGAACAGTATTCACTGTCCACAGTCTTGATGTATACATAGTAGGTGCTTATTTGGTGGTTGTAAAAGAAACAATAAGTCTTGTTTATGTTTTAAATTTAGCTCTGTAAATTTGGACCATCCCTGCATAACCTCCCAGTTGGAGAATGCAGACCAAATGAGCACTGTTATATCATTATGTCACTAGTACATTTTCAGGCAAAGATTACAAATTATTCCATCATCCATGCCAGTTCCTATGTGAGCATGTTGTAGCTGATTGACATGGACATAACATATACATGGAAGACCAACACTGTGCCAGAAAGTGGCCATCATCTTTAGAGTCTCTCTTATCCACAGTAGACAGATGAGTTTTGCAAAGCCATTAATGGGCTAATGGGCCATTGATAATGTCTGAGTCTGCAGGACTTCCTTACCAGTGACTCAGTTGAAGAATAATCAAGCAAATCGCAACTACTGAGAATTTGCTTACAATTACTTTCAACTGGAAAAGTTAAATTAGTCTACAAACACCTAATACATGCACGCACATGATCTTGGGTTATGAAAGGATTCTCAAAATCCAGACATGGGGGTGCGGGGTGGGGTGGGGGGCAATTCACAACTCCAACCAGCCAGTACTTGGCATTCCACTATTATAAACACTTGTGTATGCATATGAAGAGACAGACTTCAGTGAAAATGAGACCTGCCATTGACGTTTTAGTTGGCAGAGTACACACTGTACTCCTTGGCACATAGAGACAAACTGCAGCACTGGGTAAAACACCTTCACTGCTCCAGTGGGCTACATATCAGGAGATCCCTCTCTTGCTCTGGTTCTCTGACACGATCACTCTCTGACTTCCCACTGAGACCTACTGCTCTTGAGTAGCTAGGCTCACTGCTTAAGGAAGAGACCCATCTCTTTTGTTCTTTAGCTTCTGATTCAGGTCAGGCCAAAGGGGAGCCCCATCTGGGAAGTGAAAAATTTCTGCCACTGAATCTCTACCATGACCTCATGTTAAGCTAGCTGTAGTCTCTGATATATGACTGCCCCTCCTGAAGCACCCTGCTCACAAGCAGACCTTGCCTTTAAGATTTCAGTGGGCTCTCCTTTTCTAACTCCTTTGCTGCTCACTTTGGTCATTGTGCTGTACTTTGTGGTTTACAACTATTAGATTGGTCTTCTTGTAGATAACACTTGACTCCTAATTGCTATGTGCTACTTTCCCTCTGACCCTGAAGGCTGTGTTATTTCTCCTGTAATTTCAAACATCACTTGCATGTGACTTTAAATATCAGCTCTCCACCTCGGTGGTATCTGTCTCCTTTGTACAATAACATTGGTAGGATGACCATGCTTGGACTAACTTTAAATACCCACAACATGCACAGGCTCCATGTGCTAGGCATTGTTAAGAATTCTTTGTATATGAGCTAGAGATATTGACAGTGGTTAAGAGCACTGGCTGCTCTTGCACAGGACCTAGCTCTGTTCCTAGCATCTGTATGGTAGCTCATAACTATCTGTAACTTCAGTTCTGGTGGAACCAAACCTCTCTAATGACTGGCAGGGACTCTAAGTTTACATATAATGCACAGAAAAACATGTAACAAGACATCCAAACATAAAATAAAAGCAAGTCCACTTTTAAAAATAATTATTTTGGCAATAATCATTCTTCATATGTATTATTGTGAACATTTCTTTTGCCTTTTTTTATTCCTCGACATTACTTTCTGCAGAGAAAAATGTTTCATTATAATGAAGTAATTTTGATCCTGTTGAGGGGATGAATAATTGTCATGTCTGAAGATAGTT
Organism: Arvicanthis niloticus; assembly: GCF_011762505.2. NCBI lineage: Eukaryota > Metazoa > Chordata > Mammalia > Rodentia > Muridae > Arvicanthis > Arvicanthis niloticus. The sequence goes on along the minus strand of NC_047664.1, from coordinate 43,699,964 downwards.
TTGGTTTCTGTCACAGAGTGAGGAGGTACTCAGACCAATCCAGGGACACTACTAAACATCCTTGGTACACAGGACAGTTCCCTGTGACAAAGACTGATCCGTCCCTAAGCAATACTCATTAGTACTACTGAGTCTGAGAGTCCCTGCCCCATGTACTTTGTAAACATAAGCCTATAAATCCCAGCTGTAATGATATTCCAAACTAATCTCAGTCTTGATTTGGGATCTTTAGCTGTAAGGATTTCAACTATATAGAAGTAAGTTTTTTAAATTACTTGAGCCTCTGAGAAATACAGACAACGACTCAAAACATGATTCCCTCACTCCTGAAGGTTGACATGAACATTAAACCGATGGTGTGGAAGGAGTTGTACCAATTCCATCTCCATGTTCTATCAGGAAAAAGCATGCCATAGTTCTGTCAACCACAAGATAAAATACACCTCTTCCTACTCATGGTTAATGAGACTAAACATGTTGAAACAGCAGGTTCTCATTACACAAATCAAGATGATTGCCCAAACTCTCCTATTAAGACTCTACAGAAAGTCTGCATCTTGGCTGCTAGTGTTTGTGTTTTACATCGTGCAATAAGGTCCAAGCCTACAGAATTTGCTCCCCCCTCCACATCTTTTTTTAATAGTTGTATTTCCAGCTGATTTTTATTTAAGGCTAGGCTTTTGATTTCTTTTAAATCTGGGCCTTGATCCAATTTGGTTGTCAATATTTCAAAGACTCCCCTGGAAGATGGCTCCATGCCGACCAGGAGATCTGGTCTACCCCCTCTGAGAGCTTGGCGAGTATGCTAGGGTTTCCAATGCATATATACTGTGGATCTGAAAGTGAAAGTGTCAGTCGACAGGGATACTATCCAGGGCAGTGTAGACTCATGAAATATTAGAGTCACTAGAGCTTATATCATTAATTGAGTTGAATAAACTAATTTAACAAATGAAAATCCCAGGCTTAGAAAATGGAAGAAAATTCTGAGACAGATCTCTGCTTTAGACAGTCTTTTAAACTTCAGTGCTACACAGCTCTCCCACTGTAGGTCTGAAGCATCAGGATAAACTAGGTCCCCCTCTTCTCCCCATTTTTGATTTCTCCTTGTACTGAACATTTACTCAGTTCTTTCATGTTGTGTTATCCTTACCCTAGCCATATTCAAACCTTCCAACCATTACATGTGCCACATCCTTGTGCATTTGAAAAGTCCATGGACACCTGTTTAATCTCATTCCTTCTACTTGGCGTGTGTGTGTGTGTGTGTGTGTGTGTGTGTGTGTGTGTGTGTGATCATCTACTTTCTTCCAGATACCACCCCTATAGTCATTCTTTACCCTTGGCATTTCTCATGTTCTTCTAATCACTCCAGAAAAGATTGTTCTGCTTCCCATCTCAATCTTATGCCCCATCACCCAAAAAGTAATCTCCATACTTTCTCTGATGCTCCATCCATCAATCACTTACTTTTCAATAGCAACCTCTGACATCTTTCTCCTCCCTTCAAGCCTCATTCGGTATAAATATATGACTACATAAAAGCAAAATTTAAGTTCTACAAGAGAAAGTGATAGTCCAAACAAAAGCTAGGGTGCCAGAAACACACCAGGGAAAATATGGACAGACTTAGCATGAAAACCATTATACTTAATTATTAGTATCTTATCATGAAAGGATCTCCTACAACACATTGAGAAATAAATTTTAAAAATCACCAAGAACAAAAAATTGAGTTGGCAGTATGGGGGACAATTCTGAGAGAAACAAGTGATCCTTGTAAGAGTGTGGACTACTCTTAGGTGAACACAAGTATAAAACTTCACAGAGTATCATCTTAAGCCTATTTTGTTCACAGAGATGTCATCATTTGATAACACCTACATGGCAAAAACCATTTTTACTCATTGCTGACAGAAGCTCGAATCAGAACAGCTTCAAGGAAAAACTGATGACCATTCATATTAACTTTAATCTTAAGTAAATTTTGAGTTGGCAGCTTCAGTTTTAGAAAGTTATTCTGAAGATAATCTTGTAAAATGATGTACATTCCTAAGTATTCAGTGATGCTTGTTTCTTATTTGTTTGGTTTTTGTTGTTCTGTTTTGTTTTTACAGCAACACATTGGATATAATGACCTAAATCTCCATTAATATAAAATGGAACAAATCAAGCCAGAACCCTCCCTTTGCTTCACATGAGGCAGCTGTTAACAATGGACAAGGAAGCCCTTTATGCCAATTTGGATCAGACCATTATATATAATAAAAGGAAAAAGAAGGATGAAGAATCTTGGTTTCATTTTGTCTGTATTTGATAATAAAGGGTAAAACCTGTGCTTGTGTAGTTGTGTGTTATAGGATGTGTAATATATGCCACAAAGATATTGACCAACCTGGATGCCTTTTAGAGAAACAGTGGCGAGCACTGACTGCTACCAAAGGGGGAAGGGTAGACTTCCCTTTCTTTCTCTTTTGGCTATTTGACTCTGTAATGTATGCCATCTTAAAGATTGAATTTGAGGCTGAGAGAATGTCCCTGAACACTGCACAATGGCTTGTGCCCACTGCACAAACATGAAGAACTGAGTTCAGGTCCTGAGTGCCCATATAAAATGATACATAGCCGTACAGTTGTATTTCCAATGTTCCTATAGCAAATTGGATGAGACAGGGGAATTCTTCAAAGCTCACAGGCCAGCTAGCCTGCTCTACTCAGCAGTGAATAACAAGAGTCCCAGTCTGAAATGAGATGGAAATTGAAGACTTATCCTCCAGAGTTTCTTCTGACTTCTACATATGTGGTATGGCACACTGGCATTTGGACTAATATACCCAAACCTGTGTGCCCACACATGAATACACAGAGATTTTTTAAAAAGTGAATTAAAATAATAACGTGAAGAAATAAGCAACCAAATGAGACATTCCCCCTCTTTAGTGACCCTTTCACCACCTTAGATGAATTTTCTTCTCCATCTAAAACTGTTCTCTCTGTTTATTATATACCTTTACTACTGGAACACAAGGTAAGTAACAGCCTATGAGTTCCTCCTGCAAGCCTACTGTGTGAAGCACAAGGAGAAATCTCCAGGACTGGTTGCAACCCCAGAGAGAAAGCATGAGTGACTTGGAGAGATGATGACCTTTCATCTCACACTGAAGCCTTTGCCCCTGGCTACCAAGAGTCTGTGAAGTCAACCTACCTCCCCAGCTGGCTTCTTTTCTTCCAAACACTAGACAGTCTCTTATACCACCGAAGGGTTTGCATACAGTGTAAAATGGGTAAATATACAGACCTTGGTGTTAAACTGACAGAGGCCATAGAACTAACCCTGATCTTTGGTATCTCCATGAAGGTTAATCATGTATGTTTACTATATACCTTATGTCCTGGACTCCCATAGATTGTTTTATAATTGTAGTGTTCTACTAAAGAGAACACCTTCCTGCTTTCTTCCTACCACACTCTGTCTCTATAGTCACTGAATTCCACTGTCTGATGTTGTCAGATTCAAAACCACTGTGAGATATTTTTCAAGAGACAGTGATTAGATTATTCTATTTTAAATCCTTGTGTCAGTAAACAATGAAACACAAAATAAAAGAGAATGAAAGAATTTTTTTGTACAATTCTGCATGTGCACACTTTGCAGACTGACTACTCTCACACCCACATTGGAGTTTTGGGGTGTTGTTGTTGCTGCTGCTGTCGTTATTTAAGTTTGGTCATTCTAAGAAGCAGGGTGGCTCGATCCTTAACATATTAGAGTGTCTTTAACAAAACTACAAGATGCAATTAAATTACACCATTTTTAGAAACTAGAGAATTTATTTTTCTTTAGGTCAAACTAAGAGTTACATATGGGAAAGACTATATGCTTATAAGGAGACAGTTTTGTGCAAAATGGGTTTGTTGGGAGGTCACAGGGAAAGCTACAGTATATATCCTAACTCCATTATCCAGAACATACTCAGTGGTTGTGTGGTCCTATATTGCGAAGGTGCTCTAGGGACTGGATTCCTGCCTTCAACATTTCTCCTATTATACTTTCTTGGTGTTGATCCTTCTCATCTTTTAGAACTTGTGTTTTTGTGGTTAGTGTTGTTTGGTTCTATTTGAGTGACTTGGTGCTGGCCGCTTCAGTCTTTTGTTACATACAACTCTCGATGCTTGGAATTTTATCTCTTCTCATGACAATAAAGGCTACAAGGGAATAAATCATAAAGTCTCCCCTGTGAACAGCATAAGGTTTTGATTTAGCAGTACTGAATCTATCACCTTTTGCTCTCACTTTGTGAGGTACCTCAACATCTCTCATGCAGAATACAAAGCAGCCTGTGACAGTGCATGCACGCAGCCTATTCCCTTACATTAGACTTGGGGTGATGACCCATGGGGCAAAACAGTTCACTGACATTAAGAATAGAGAGAAGTGGTGTCAAAGACCATGATTTTTTTTCTAGAGTCTCATTTACCCACTATAAAGCCTACTGCAAGATACTCGATGCTTTTGGAAATAATTTTCTTCATAGCATTAGGAATGGAAATTTTCATTCTATAGAATGTTACCAAGAATCTCTTTATTCTCTGTGAAACCTTTATTGAAAACTCATAGAGAATATACTATTGGTTAGAAAAAATTATTACACAAACCATGTGAGTCCAGGAGGTAAGATATATAGTAAACATATATGATCAACCTCCATGGAGATACCAGAAATATCTTAAATATCTTTAGGAAAATGTACATACATCCACAAGACACTGAAGAATGACTAAGATCTAATTTCCTTGAAAGAATAGAAGAATGTGCATTTCTTCAAGGTCTGTTTATTGAGCAGTAGCTATGTCTAAGACAGTATTAATATGATAGATGATCACTAACACAAGACTGTAAGCCTTAATAAAAATTGCTTTATAAGGGGGAAATATACCAAACACAGTTAATGTGTAAACACATAAATCATATATAGTTATAGATGAAAGCATTACTGAGAAGCAGAATAATAAAATGTGACAACAGAAAAATTTTCATCACTTTTAGGAGAGTGGGATTTGAAATTGTAAATATGGTGGCTGTGACAGCTCACTAAGAAGGAAAGTGTGACATCTCAGTTGGTTAAAAATCTTGAGAAAATGAGGAAAAAACAGATGAGAATCCCATGAAGAGTTTAGGCTGGGGCATACTTGAAAGTAAAATTGTTAGGATTTTCTGAGTGGCTAAAACTTGGGTATTTGTGAAAGTTCTTGGGAGCAGACAAAGCTCTTTGTTAGATATATTTAATTTGGAATCAATTAAGTATATGAATAGACAATCCCTGAGCTCCAGGAAGAGGTTTGGGCAGAAGAGGAAATCTGAAGGGATCAGGATTTCGGCAAGTTTTAAAACTGGAGCCTGAAGGCCTGGAGGAGTCAGAGGAAAAAAAAAATAAAACATTAAAATTAAAAAATAAATAAAACAAGAAATTGATGCTGATCTTCAGATGATACCAACTAAGAAGCTAAGGGAATGGCCAGGATCAGAACATGGGTTGAAAGGAGTGTCCATCAACGTTGTGAACAAGTTGCTGTCCATATATAAGCTAGCTAGACTGGAGTGGTGCGATACAAGCCTAGGAGCCCTGTATCGTTCCAATAAGAGAGAGAATCTCCCAGCAGATGAGGAAGGACCATGCTGGAAGCATTAAAGGGGCTGTGGCTCTGCCACCACCTTCCTCTCAAACCTCAAACCCTAAAGGCTTGTGAGAAGATGCTGTTTTCAGACACTTTCGATACCTCATTGCCACAGCCCTGGGAAACCCACGCACCAAGCTCAGTGACCCCTAAAGCTGCTCCTGGAAAAGGCTACAGGGATTCCAGAATATAAAATCCACCCTGTGGCTTATGATAACAAATTCTTATAGGGTCTTGATGTCAAAATGCACAAATGGATAGGAACCTTGGAAGGGTACAGGGGCTTTAGAACATCAACCACTCTGTCCTTTCTTCTTTCCCTCTTTCTGATCTATAAAGCAAATGTGTGTAAACACTAGACAAGAGGGGTTATGAGAACCAGTCTGATAGAGTTCTGCACATTCTCCATGATTTCTAGTGTAGAAGTCTCCGGCAAACATTCCAGCAGAAGCCAAAATGAGTTTTTCTTATCCCTAAGAACACTTAGGCCTTCACATAACCACTAAGTCACACATGTAGGCCTCACAGGGCTGTCAAAGTTGGCAGCAGGCTCAGGAGTTCGGATCCTACACCTCTGGGCAAGTGTATCAGCTAGGAGGAGAAGAGGTGAAGGAGAGTTAAAAGACAGAGGTCAGACATGTCCCCTCTCACCCCCATCCCTCTGGAGAGTAACTGGCAACCTCTCCTTTTAGACATCCTAGAAAAAAGAGCTAAGAGTTCTGGTCTAATAACGATGGGCTTAAGTATCAGGCTAAGAGATTATATTTCAACCCGCCAGCAAAGATGACTTCTAGCTAGGGAAATCTGAATTTCCATAATGCTGTGCAGCTTTTAATAGTACCCAGTGGGCATGGATAGTTATGGTGCTTCTTAAGTCTAATTACAATGGAGTCTAAGCCAAAAAGCTCCATGTGAATAAGCATTTGACTCCTAGCCTGAGCGATATTTAATACAGGAAAAAAAATTCAGAACAAAGCAAAGCATACAGTCTCCTTATTGCACCCTTATCACCAAGAACAAATTTTGATCTTCCAAGAACAATTTTTGATCTGGGTTTCGGAATACCCATACTCAAATTCTGATGCTAACGTTTAGCACTGAGATGACCTTGAGCCAGACTCTTCACCTTTTAACACTCAATATAGAATTCAAACAAAAACTGGTATGTTCCCTAAATGAACACCTGTCTGTGCTGATCATGCATTCAATACTCTCCACTCATTCTGTTTAGCACATGCCTCTGCTTAATTGTCCTGCCTTTTGTTTTTCAAATTGTACTGATTTACTACAATTATGCAGCCCTCAAATTTCTATGTGGCGATATGAAGATATCTTACTCTTCCTGTGCTGCCTGTAACAAAAACTCTTACAACAGAAACATCTTTCTCATTGGTCCAGAGCCTTAGATTTCCAGTGTCAAAGTGTGAGCAACTATGGCATCTGTTGATCACATTTCTAGTTTTACAGAAGGTACCATTGCACCATTTCTGCATATGATCAAGATGGAAGGGGATGGCTTGCACTTTAGGGTCCCATACAAGGAAACTAATCTTGATCATGAAAATGTGATTTTTCATTGTCAACTTTGGCTGGATTTTGAATTGCCTGTGGGTAAAATTATTTCGAGAGTAGTTTACCTGGGGACGAAAAATTCATCATGAATGTGGGTGGCACCATTCCATGGGCTGGGGCCCTGCACTGAATGAAGAAGAAAGAGCTAACATCGTTACCAGTCTCTTTCTGCTTTTTGACTTTGGATAGAAGATGCCACCTCCTCTGATTCCCAAAGCCTTCCCTGCCAAATGGTTTTAATACTCAAACTGTATGTGTCAATAATGAATAAGAACATGTCATGAATTAAAATGGAATGAAAAAACATGGAAAGAGTTTGAAGGCAAGAGGGAATGGTAGAAATGATTTAAATACAATAGTTATACATGAAATCTCAAAAATCAAATTAATATGTTCACATTTTGCTAAATAAAGTTAAATATAGTTAAAGTCTTACAATAACTTTGTAAAGTTGGCAGGCCCTGGCATGTGCAATCTGAGAATTATAGAAACAAGTGAAACTGGTAAAATAACTTTCCCACCTTAGCTGGGGAACCAGGGTTGGCATCCTATCCAGCTCTCTGAATCTTTCTCTCATATCCTGACTACGGTGCTTCAGTTTGAAGAAACAAAGAATGGGAACCAGGAAGACACACTGGTCCAAGTCTCCACTTCCTCAAAGAAACGGTGGACAGAACATGAAGCTTCTGACAATGTCATTAAAGATCAAGGCCAGCTTGAAAACAACAACAAAAAGAGTTATTAGGTTCACAGCTGAAATAAAATAAAAACTCAGTCTCCCAGCAGATAAAACTAACAATTACTTAGAATCCCAAATGATTCCACCTGATACTCAGGAAATGAGTATATACATCTGCCATAATTTCATACCAAGTCCATAAATAAGAAACTGATTTTTGCTAGAACAAGAAGGGTAGATTTTTTTTCTTTTTCTTTGCAAATCCAGTTTCGTTTAGATGTTGGCTACCACAAGTTCTTCACCCCTTGTCCCCTACTACATGGTTCTGCATTATCATCACAACTGCCAGAGGAGACAGGGTTGCAAGGGACTAGTGCCTTTCTATAGCTGACCATTCATGCCTGCTCTACCAGACACCTTTGAACATACTTTCTACAAGAAAGACTATATGAAGCAAAACAAAGGAACCTTGTCAAGCACCACAGAGGACTTGCTTTTGATTTGTTTCCTACTAAATAAACTTCATAAACATTATAAAATTTGTTGTAGGTGAACTCCTGAAGCTCCATCATAAACTAGTGTAGGCACCTTAGAGAGATGGCTACCACCATGGAATATCATTCTCTTCTTGGGCAAGATGACTTTAAATCACCCTCATTTCAGTGCCTTCAGAGGTAACTGTTGGCTTTTATTTGTTTTCTTGTTGACTTTTGCATTATATTTTTAATATAACTAGATTATTGATATTATCATTAAAACCCAGGGATCATAGGCATATAGTTTGATACACTTTTAACTTCTGTAATCAAATATACATTTTTGGATTTGTTTTTTAATTTTTAATTTTGTTCATTACTAATATGTATAACTAAGAATGTATTAATACTAAATAAATTATTAATAAATAATAAATTGTTGTTGTTTGTTGTGTGGGGGTATGCGAGCTATGGAGTGATTATAGAGGTCAGAAGACACATCTCTGGAGTCAGTTCTCATTCTGCCTTTACATAGCTTTTAGGGCTATAACTCAAGGTATCAATTTGTGCAGCAAGTGTCTTTTTCCTTCTGAGCCATCTCAGCAAGGTCAAATAATTTATAAGTTTGGTGGGGGCCTTTTTTGTTGGTTGGTTTGTTGTTTTGTTCCTGTATCATCCTAGAACTTCAAGCATGCTGGACAGGGACTTGTTAATTGAGCTGTGTCCCTGTTGAAGACACAATAGGTCTTACTGTCTCATAACCTTCAGTTAATCCTTCCCAGATACCCAGAGTGCCACCCTCTGGTTATCCCTCTAGTGTGTGGTTTTCTTTATTTCTTTTCCCTTGCATCTGTTTTATGTGTTCTTGACCAATATAAAAAAAGGAGGTTTACAGTGTGACTCTTCTGTGTCTGTTCTTTCTGGTTTTACACCCATGAGGTATTCATTGCTGTCTGCATAGTCATTGATTAATGGATATAAAAATGGTTTCAAGTTTTTGGAATTCTTTTTATTTGTTTGAACTTTTGATACCATGACTCAAGCTGTGACTATGTTATAAAAGTGCTCTCATTGTCACATGGTTATTTCTGTGGGATACGATTATGGGAAGAAATTGGTGATGATAATGTTGTTTTATATTAAATTTTATAACAAATTTCCATAGAGTTTTCCTGTTCTACATCACTTCTCTACCAACACTGTTATCAGTGTTCTTGCTTACATACTCTCCCTAAAGGTTGATATTGTCTGTCTTTTATAGTCTAGTCAACCTATTTTGTACATACTAATATATCATCTGGTCTATTTTATGTATATCAGCGTAGTCAGTGTGCATTTCTTTAATATTTAACCTTCATAAGTATCTTTTCTTGCAATTATTGAACCTTGTATGTCTTGTGTGTGTGTGTGTGTGTGTGTGTGTGTGTGTGTGTGTAGGATCTGGCCTAGACTTTGTTCACTATTTTTAAAGTTTTTATCTCTTTATTATTGAACTGTAGGAACTGATTACATACTAGGAATATAAATCCATTTCTAGATACAGGATTATAAATTATTTCGTTCAATTTGTGCCTTGTCTTTTCATTTCTGAAAGTTACTTTTGATGAGCTAAGGCATTCATTTTTAACAAGTTCGGCCTGCCACCTGATTATCTGCTTTTATGGCTGAATGTTATGCTAAGAAAATCATTCCTAGAGCAAAGACAAAAAGAAGCTTTGCTCTGTGCTATCAGCTCTCACACTTACGATTGTAGCATCCTGAGCTACATTTCTGATGTGAAGTATGGCTTGGGTCTCTTCTCTCTCTGACACAGGGTTGTTATGCAACAGAGAGTGGCCTTGAAAGAGCTGTGCAGCTGAAGATGTCTTTGAATTTCAGATCCTCCTGCTTCTTTTTGCAGTGTTGAGGGTTGCAGCCAGTGCTTCACACATGCCATACAGTGTCCAGCTCCCCAGGTCAGTATGCATGTTCCCAGTGGTACTGCTAAAAATACTGTGCTTTCTTTATTAATCTGCTTTAGGACCTCAGCCAAAGATCACTTACTCTATCTCTCCTCTCATGTCTTTTTGATTTACTTATACTTCTTGTTTATGATGATGGTGTACTTTCTTAATTATTGCTACTTCATGGTCTTAAAATTATATGTTCTCTTAATGTGTTCTTTTTTTAAGGTAAATTTTAGGGTCTTGTGTCTTTAAAACTACAAGAATTTTGACCAGAATTGTATGGACTAGTAATCCTATTTTGAAAGGACTAACATCCATACTTAGCCTTCTAACCAAACAAACAAGCAAACAGACAAACAAGTAAATAAATACATACATACATACATCAAATTAAGCCTTGGTGTGCTCTCCACAGTGTCCCTGGCTTTCAGCATGAAGGTCTTTGTATACTACAATAGATACATTCTTAGTTATTTTAGTACTGGTCTTTTTGGTACTAGAGTGAAAACTATTGGAATTGTAAAATTACTTTCTCCAAGCGCTACTTGCAAATGGACACAAACTTTCTGTTTGTGATTGCTTTTCTATCCTGAGAACTATGATTAATTAATCAAGCCTCCGAATTCCAGCCCCTTTACATTTCTTTATAGTTTCTTTAAGAATGTATAACTGTACAACCAGGTCAATCAATAGGTAGTTTTGTTTCTTTTTCTCTTTACTTCTGTTTTCTTTTTTGTTCATTTTTGTCCAGCTGTGGCAATCACTGTTTCAATCATGAAAGTTCTTTGGCACATCTTGGAATTGAAGCTGAGGGGTAATGAATTCTCTGCTTCGGTTTATTACTAAATGTATACTTTTTCTACTATCATGAGGTGGAATTGTGCCTCTCAAGGTATTTTTTATTTGAAAAAAATTTGAAGCTTGCCTTTTCACTATCTTCTGACTACTTTTGTTGGATGAGAACTAAGCTATCACTGTGATTAATGTTGACTTATTTTATATGTCTTCTATTTACTCTGGTACACTTTAAGACAGTGAGTCTCAACCTGTGTGTTGTAACCCCTTTGGCAAAACTCTATCTCCAATATATTTACATTAGGATTCATAACAGTAGCAAATTTATAGTTATGGAATAGCAACGGGATCACCGCAATGTGAGGAACTGTATTAAAGGGTCACAGTATTAGGAAGGTTAAGAACCACTGTTTTAAGGAATTTTCCTTATTTTGACTACTTATTACCCAACACTGACAGATCACACTTTTATTTAATTTGCACTATTTTGCCTAGGTATCACTGAGATTCCAAAAATGGTTCAAAGAAAATTTTCCCATCTCCAATGTTTATCTTGTCAGACCCAGACTGGAAATGGGGGCGAGAAGGCTTCAAAACGTGTGGTGGTAAGTCAGAAGACTCCCTAGTCTGGGTAGCCTTGGAACCACAGAGGAGACATCCAGGCTGGAGTGCCTTCTGCTTGAGGAGCAAGGTCTCACTGTGGTCAAGTCTAAAGAGCACCTTCCTAGCATCCCTTCTGTTCCTGGGTTTCTGTAAGAACTTCCTCTCTTTGAGCAGTGTTGAATAGTCTTAAACAATGAACACTGTAGAGTTTCGAGGCAGAGTCATTTAGTAAACATTTACACACAACATCTGCTGCTAGAGACACAATGCCTGAGGTTTGCCGTCTTTAAACTCTCCACTCATGACTTTGTGTTCCCAATCTCTGTTTCATCCTGGGGTCATTCTAGCTTCTCCCAAACACTTCCACACCATTTGAAATATTATTACCTCATAGTAATGATGATTCATAATAACTTTTATTTTTCCATGCTATGACTTACGTCTGTGGAAACTTCATAACTGGTACTGCTTTGATATTAGATCCCTGCTCTAGAAAAGCAAGATCCATCACGAACTTCCAATTGTCCTCAGGTCCTTCCATTCCTGTCTATTCTATGTCTTTCCTCATTATTGGCTCCTGTTTTCTTTTGCAGGAGCTCTGTACGGACTTCTAGAATCAACTGGATCTGTGCAGCACAGTGAAATGAAAGGTCCATATATTCAAATATAACCCTCTCTTTGGGAGAAAACCTCAACATAGGATAGACTAGATCTGGTATCTAAGCACACAGTACCCTCCTGAGTCTAACACCTATGATAATTTTGAGGCATGGTTTCTCTTGAATCTGCATTTTCTGCATTTAAGCTTCAGTTGCTTCAAATGTCTCTTACTTTCATACAAACGTCCACTCTTGCCCTCATGTTTCTCTTCCCTCCTTGTTAACAGTGTTTCCTGACAATAACAGGCAAGAGTGATTAGCATTTGGTCTTTGTCTCTGTGTGGCTTCAGCAAGTCAATGGTCATATTCACCTGACATGACAGATTAGCAAAGCATCAGTTCTAAGGACAGCTTTAGTTCTATCCTGGTTAATAGGATGCATGCATGTTGATGCAGAGGGACAGAAGAGTTCATAGGATCTCAGGTGGTAGCTTCATTCTAAGCAATGGTCACTGCAGTGAGTCACCAACTGTTGCTGGACCTGAACTTCAATGTAAAATGCCTTCTAGTGTCTCACCATCTGAGTATGAGACATTGCTTTAATTTGTACATGAAACAATACTTTCTGTAACCATGACATAATCTGTCTATCATGTTGCCTACAGCAGAACCACCTGACTAAAAAGAGCCTCACAGATAGGAACAGAAATGATCAGCTGGAAACAGCTTCTCCCATCTCTTAGGCTGCACTTCTTGATTCTATAATGTTTAAACTCTTGTTTTCTTTTTCAAATTTATTTCTTTATTTATTCACTTTACATCCTGAGTGCTGCCCTCCTCCCTGTTCCCCCATAACACAATCTCTACACTCATCCCTATTCCCCTCTTCTTTGAGAGGGCGCTGGCCCCTCCTGGGTATCCCCTAACCCTGACACATCAAGTCTTCAGAGCTAGGCACACCTTTCCCACTGAGGCCAGACAAGGCAGCCTAGCTAGAAGAACATATTCTACAGACTAGCAACAGTTTGAGGGATAGCTCCCACTCCAGTTTTTGAGCAACCCACACGAAGACCAAGCTACACATCTGCTATGTGTATGTGAGGTCTTATGACCAACCTGTGTATGCTCTTTGGTTGGTAGTTCAGTCTCTAAGAGCCCCGAGGGGTCCATGTTAGTTAACTCTGTTGGTCTTCCTGTGGAGTTTTTATCCCTTTCAGGGCCCTCAGTTCTTCCTACAACTCTTCCATAAGAGTCCCTGTGCTCCATCAAATGTTTGACTGTGGGTTTCTCTATCTGTTTTAAACAGCTGCTGGGTGGAGCCTGTCGGATGACAATTATGCTAGGCTTCTGTCTGCAAACATAACACAATAAAATTAATAGTGTCACAAATTGTTGCTTGCCCATAGAATGAGTCTAAATTTAGACCAGTTATTGGTTGGTCATCCCCTCAGTGTCTTCTCCAACTCCATTCCTGCATTTCTTTTAGACAGGTTAAATTGGGGTCAAATTTTTGTGGGTAGGTTAATGTCCCTATTGCTCCAATGGAGTTCCTGTCTGGCTATAGGAAGTGGCCTCTTCAGATTCCAAATTCTCACTGTTGTGTGTTTCAGCAAAGGTCACCCCCATTGATTCCTGGGAGCCATTTCCCTTCCCAGGTCTCTGGAACATCCTCAAGATGCCTCCAACCCTCTCACCCCTGCCAGTTGCAGGTTTCCATTCATTCTCCTGGCCCTCTGGTCCTCTTTTCTGTCTCTCCGCACACTTGATACATAAAGCCCCCATTCCCCTCACTGTTCCCTCTCCTACACAGTTTCTTCCATCTGCCTCTTATGACTATTTTATTTGCCTTTCTCAGTAAGATTCAAGCATCCTCACTTGAGTCTTCTTTTTTGCTTCACTTCTTTGAGTCTGCAGAGTTTAGTGTAGGTATACTGTACCTCATGGCTAATATCCACTTATAAGTGAATACATACCATGCATGGCCCTTTTAAACTTGGTTACCTCACTCAGGATGGTGTTCATGATGTCTTTGTTTTTAATGACTAAATAGTATTCCATTGTGTAGATGTACCTATAGGACATCTAGGTTATTTCCAGTTTCTGGCTATTATGAATAAATCTGTGTGATAGCTGAGTTAGTGACCATGTGGTATAGTGGGGCATCTCTTAGGTATATGCCCAGGAGTGGGATAGCTGGGTCTTGAGGTAGGACTATTTCCAGGTTTCTAAGAACCCACCAACTCTTAATAGAAATTTGTTCTTCACTTACTGAAGCTAGATCTGCCCAGGGCAAACCATATGCTGATCACCCTTTAAAAGTATTGGAGGATTTTTTCTTGTTCTTTTTTGTAATCTTGTTTTAGAGGATAAAGGTTTTATTTTTAATTCCCCATATCTCTCTTATAAAGACAATGGCAGATTCTTCTGTAGAACACAAACTGTCAGCCCACTGCCTCTGAGATCCTTATTCTTTTTCTCCATGCCCCCTTTGTGTGTGAATTAGATTAATTGATTTAAGTCTTGGGTCCCTTTCTAATGATTCCCACTGTACAAAAACATCAAAGACTAATGGATCCTCGGGCCAAGAGGAGGTTGCAGAAGCCCAGAGCTTTTCTATGGGTCTGAAGGAATCAAGACCAGGCTGCTGCATCATTTTTCCTGAGTCAAATGAGAAGTCTGCTATGGGAAATAGCAGCCAGGGTTCTCTAATGCCCCTCCAATGGTCTCCATGCATAGCAAATAAATATAGGATATAAAAATGGTTCATAATGTACAAAGAAAAAAATAAAATTTAAGAGAGGCTGGAAATAATGTATGCATTCATTCTACACATATTTTGCCTACAAATTATTTAATAGCCATCTTCAAGAAACGGGAGAGAGAAAATAGAAAAAAAAAAATCCTCATTCATGGAACTCATATTTTAGTACGTGAGCCAGATAAGAAATAAAGCCCAGAAATAAAAAAACATGTGTGTCAGGTGTGCTAAGTGCCACAATGAGAAAATAATCAGAGAAAGGAGGTCAGGAACCAAGAGAGATAAGGCCAAGTGTAATTTAATTAGGGAAGCTATTAGGAAAAGCCTCTATGTTGTATTGCATTTAAGCAAATGTGGCATTGTCTGCTTCACTATCCCTGAAGGGGGTAGTCTTCCTCTGCCTTCTAATCCTTTGCCACTTATTGTCAAGGACTGTCTCAATGAGAACTTTAGGGACCTCACCCCACTAAGAATCGTGTCATACATGGCATGGTGATGAATTATGCTTATCATGTTTAGAAACTGCATTTCTTGGTTGATGTTTCTCTCTTCCTCACTAGTCTGAGTGAGATTATGGAACTATTGAGAACTGGGTAATCCAAGCCTTTCTCTGAGAACAGGATGAAAGAACAAAGGAAACGTTAGGCATGTGTCTTTGTCCAGGGGTAAACTTGGCCAAGTAATCCGGGACTGGAGCCAAAGCTTTAGAGAAGTCATGGTTGCAGTTTCTGGGGGTCTTACTCTTCTCTTGTGTTGTAGTTACCAGTTCTAGGGCAGCTGTGTCTGATGTATTCTGTGTTCTTTTGGCCAACATTGTTTGTTTTAGTTTTATGCTGACCTTCATATGTCTCTCTCTCTCTCTTTCTCTCTCTCTCTCTCTCTCTCTCTCTCTCTCTCTCTCTCTCTCACACACACACACACACACACACACACACACACAAATAGTATGTAAGAATTTGTGATGCTTAAAGAATGTGCTTGGCATAAATCATCAATGTATGCAAGCCCTCTTGCTCTTAGCTGTTCCTTTTGTTCTTTATTTTTCATGCCCAGTCCTCACCATCAATACCCCCTGCAGGGTTAGGTCATGGGACAACACCTGTCTTTGCAGCCTTGAAATAACTGCACCAAAGATAGTGGCTAACTTGTAGCAATTTGGGGGTGTTTGTTTAAGGAGTGACTGAGTGAAAGGATTGGTGGGGATAAATAGAGCAGAAAGTAGAAACATAGACCAGATTATACGTAGTTGATAATCTAAATATATTACTTTTTTCTCTATCTATGTGTACTATATACATAATGCTAAAATCGAGTCTACTCTTCCTGTATTCATTCTGGGTGGAGCTTGATGACTTGTTTAATCAATAGAGGATGGCAGATGTGACAGTTGGCGCATCTAAGGGTGTCGTTTAGAAGGTTCTACAGCTCTTGTTGCATCCTGACCTGGGAAAAGACTGCTGTCTTGTGAAGACAGGCCATGTGGAAAAGGAAAACCCAACTAGCTCCAAGCTAAGTCAATGTGTCAGACCTGTCTCTGTGGCCATCTGGCTGCTACTGCATGAGCGAATTCAAGCAAGAAGTGCTTATCTGGGCCCAGTCATCTATGGAATGGGGGGATGTGCTGCTCTGGTGCCTTAAACAACTAAATCTGTTGTATTTTGCTGTGATATAGTAAATTACTGGAATACTTAGTAAGAAAAATAATTATTGAGGATTCATAGTCACTTGATGCATGCAACAATGACAATAACATAGAGAAAGCAGGTGTGCATGGCACATATCATAAATGAAGAAATGTTAGTTAGTATAATTTAAGATTAGAATCCCAGCCTAGACTTAAAAGCATGGACAAGGTATTAAAAAGAAAATGAGTTGAAAACAGAAGAATGAGTATAATGTTTTTCTGCATTTTTCTGACTTTATTTAACTGACTTCAGTTTAAGTTGAGAATGTATAATTTAAGTAGCCTTAGCTGAACTGAATACTTAAATCTTAAGCTTACATATGAACTATGATTAAAAATAAACTAAATAAAATCCCTCTGTACCTGAAATAGCACAGACTGTGCCTTTTATTCTGTATAGCATCTTGGAGGTACGTCCTGAAAATTTTTGCATCTTCCCAGCTGTTTCTGGACTTGATCCAATCATTTAGTAACTACCAAGAAGTCCAGCAGAGCAAAGGTTCAACTCTTCTCTCTGTTAATTAGTCCAGGCAGTTTAGAAGGTCCCAGCCCTGAAATTCATTTCATGTGCAGTATCCCCAATTAGGTCAAATCTGTCTGAAGTTTTGAGAACCACAGCTTAGCAATCAGTGGAGAGATACACCAATGTAACAAAGGCCAAGATAGATTTCCTTTAGTAGCTCCCTCAAGACAACACTTCAAAGTCTTTTTAAGACACAAAATTATGCTTTGTGAAAATGAGTGTCCAGTTTTTAAAGATGCACTAGTGATCAAATGCTTAGACATTTGACTTTGTGCAGTAATCTAAAGAAAAGAGCATTACTGCCTTCGCTTATCTTTTCTCATTTCCCACATTTTTTAATGAACTTTACACCAGCCTTCAATCTATTTTAGTCAAAAGTTCCACTCTGTGAAGATGGAGAGGAGTCACGCTTTGTCCATCTGCCCAATATAGCCTCATTGAATAAATCTACTTTTCACTATTACACTAGGTGTTTAAATTGTCTTCTCAAAGCCAGGTAGCCAAACTGTTTTGTTGAGTACAGACTGGACCTTAAGTCGAGCAAAAATCACACCAATCATGAAGAAACTTAAAGGCATATTTGGGGATGTCGTTCTTCCCCAATACCCTCACTCTGGATGGAAGAACCAAGCAGCTACTGGAGCCATGTCCTCATGGGGAAAACTCTTGTCTTCCTCTGTCTCCCAGCATCAACTGCTCTTTATCTGTGTTTGATGGGGCAGAAAAATGAGTGTTTGGATTTTGGTTTGGAGTCTTCAGAAAGTTTCACCTTTGCACATGGCTTTCTCAGCAGCCAAGTGCAACTGAAAAAGAGACTGAAGCGGGGCTGCTGCCAGAGCAAGCTTAAGCAATGGGCACAGTAGGCCAGAGCACAGCCACTTCTCCTTGCTCCTGAGCCAGACTGCATAGCTGGAACCAACTACAGCAAGTGTGGTAAAATGCAAGGCATCACATGGGACCACATAAGATAATGTGGAAGGACGAGACTTATGACTGAGCAACAAGTCATGCTGCTAATAAGAGAAGTCCTCCCATCTCCAAACATCTGTCTAACATTGATCTTTTCCATGAACAATGGATACCAGTGGTGGAATCTTTTAGTGTTTTATTGGGTCTGATTCTCACTTTTCTCTAGTTCCTTTAAATACGGACTCTTGAAACAAATGGGCATTAGCTTAAATTAGATAAAGATGAGCCTTTAGAGATCCTAACTATGCTGTGCAAAGGATCCATTACACATGGGATACAATGTTGACCTCTTAGTATCTTAAAGGGTGAAAAAGGTAGCTAAGAAAAAGATTTGCAAACTGGACGATCCCGAAGTTTAAAGCCTTGGCACACGTCTGCTTTCTCTAACAAAGTGTTCTATTATTGTACACATAAAATGCTCATCTTCATGGCATGTTTGAGATTTAAAACAATTGCCAATTTTATATATTTATTATCCTATTGAGCTGAGGAATGCACTTCAATAGTAGGTGTGTGTGTGTGTGTGTGTGTGTGTGTGTGTGTGTGTATGAGCATTTGTGTGCATGTTCATGTGTGTATAATTTTTATATGTATTGATGCTAACTATTGCTGGATCTTTTGTATGTATTAAAGGCTCTTCTATGACACAAGCCATTAAAAAAGGCTGATGAAGATGAAGTTCTCTAAACTAGAATTGTCAATGATGCTAACCAAGTTGAATGTTTTCACATTTCTAATTATATTATGATTATTATCTTCATCAAAGACAATTAGACACTATAAAACTGGATACTCCAAGCAGTGCCTCATTGTGATTAGAAATATTGAGCACTGACTAATTCATAAATAAGGATGTAAGTTGTGAATTAGTTTTACTCTTTTATAAGCTTCATGAGTGTTGTCCATTTAAATTCTTCAAAAGCTTTTGCTCTTGATAGTTGTGTAAAACTTTTTGACTAATTGTTGTCTGCTACCATTCTGCAGCAGTACATCTTCTTACAGAGAACATGAAGAACATTATTGAGAAACTATGACGACATTACCCACAGAACAAACAGAATGGACTCTGTGTATACCTGACTTCAGGGACACTTCCTCTACAGTTATAGTTGCCCAAAATGGGCTTTAATGTGATTAAAGCACTAACTTCTTGACATCATCAGCACCTGCCCAACATGGGATCAAATCAGACCAAAGTGGACACATCAGATTCTGATGATGAGACAGAGTAAAAAACAAATCATAGGTGGTTGATCAATGATATCTTCAAGAATATTATTCAGAGACAAGAAGAGTGGTTGTCAGAATTGAGTTGAAGTCATGAAAAAAATAGCATTTGCTTATAATCCCAATGCTTACCTGATAAGCAAGAGGATCATAAGTTTGAAGCCAACTTAGGTTTTATGATTAGGCCCTGCCTGAAAAAAAAATGGATTTTGCTTGAGCCATCCCTTCTGAAAATTACTAAAATGCAAGAGGTCGCTTCTCTCCTACTTGCATTTTTTATATTTGTTTCAGGCTTTAACATATTCCACCAATTAAAGTGCTAAACAAGGAGTAGTGAATTGTGTCTAGCCAGGACAAGGAAATATCTGAAGAGACGTTAGATGTCTTTCACTTTGACTGTTGGACTATTGAAAAGTAGATCCCATGAAACTGGAATTCCCCCAGGAGTCCCATACTGGTAGAATAGAAAGCTGAAAGCTTTCTGCCAGGGAGAAAACTTTTCTCACACAAACAGATTTACAATTTCTCAGTCAACCTCACAGGATAGATGATTGTAACGGACTCCCAGACCTTAGCACACCTGACACTCTGGTGGAGGCAACATTCTGACTTTAAAACAGAGCACACAACCCCAACACCTGCCAAAATGGGAAAAAGAACTGGTCCATAGTTCCAGGAAAGTCCCTGTACTGGCTAGTTTTTTGTCAACCTGCCACAAACTAGAGTCATTTAAACGGAGAGAATGTCATTGGAGAAAGTGCCTCCAAAAGAACCAGCTATAGGGAATTTTCTTAATTAGTAATGTATTGAGGTGCCCAGCCCATTGTGGGTGGTATTGTCTCTGAACTGGTGGGTCCCAGGTTTTATAATACAGCAAGCTAAGCAAGCCATGAGGAGCAGGCCAGTAAGCACCACCCATCCATGTCTTTTGTATCAACTCCTGCCTCCAGGTTCCTGCCTCGTGTGAGTTCCTGTCCTAATTCCTTTCCATTATGAATAGAAATATAAAGTATAAACCAAATAAACCCTCTCCTTCCCAATTTCTCCTTCCCTTTTCTTTTTGGTCATGGTACTTTGTAGTAGCAATGGAAACCCTAAGTAAAACAGTCCCTAAATGTACTATCCTTATGTTTTTGGTTTCTGTAGCTCTGTTTCTTGATAACTGAAATGTGACTATCAGAATATAAATTTTATACATAAAAGACAAAGGAATATAAGCCTCAGGGATGCATGATTTGGGCAAGTCTTTAAGGCAACCAGAAGTCAGCAATAAATATATTATTTTTGTATTAGGAATATCTATGAGGTGGTCTCAGGAGAGCTTAACTCACAACAAATAATAAATCAATAATGGAACAATGGACAGGATCACAATTTGACCTGGAATATAATATATATACACACACACAAACTCTGCCCTTCTACTTAAACCTTAACTTCAAGAAGTAAAGTATTCCAAAAGAGATTTGGGTAGGTGGGAAAATCACTAAACCTCTTTCTCCTTTTCTCAATTTGGCCACATTTAATACAGATTTTTCTGCATTTCACTTAGAAATGAAGTTCTATGTTAGACTGTTGATCATAGAATCATTTATTTCTGACTGTTTGTCATATAAAACCTGTTTCATAAGAAAGGTAGACTCCCTATTGCACAAACCATGTGGAATATCCATTTTCCACAATTCCTGCTATGGCAACCATCCAATTATGGGAAAATCCTTAGTCATGGTATCCATAAGAACTGAACCAGACAAAAGGCACATAGATTGTCAAGGCAGCCAGTCCATGAGCTAGCAGGTCTCCTGCTATTGAGTAAAGGCAGTGTTGTCAAAGGAAGCTGCTGCTCAAAGCCATAGCAGGTGACATATTAAAAGGTACATGCCAAGATGATGAATTACCTATGAGGTGAAGACAAATATAAAGGGCAAGAAGGGCCTTCTGACCGCAAGGGGAAGTTGAAGCATATATGAAATATAAAGCGGGGTCACCATGAAAAAATGAATGACATCATTCAGGTAGAGTAAAACAAAGACAGTAATTGGTCCTAGGATAGCCTTGGCATCTAAAGGCTCCTTAGACTTCTGCACCTCAGTCTAGTTCTTGTCTACATGTATCTCTGTAGAAGACTTTCCATTTGTGGCGGCTGGAATGGGCCCCAGTTCCTCTGGAAGCATGATGCTAATGTGCTTTGGACTAAACACCATGCTGAAGCCTGTGTTAAGGGAGGCTAAGGGATGCTGCCCTACAATTTGGAGGAAACAAAGGGAAGCCTGTTCCTCTGCCTGGTCTGACATGGGGTTCCTCAATGGCTACAGAAGTCGTACCCTTACCCAGCTCCCTTCAGAACATATAATACTGAGTGAGTAAAATGAATTAATAAAATACTTATTCCACCAGATGCTAAGTCAATCTTCGGATCTCTCAGACTCCTACTCGGCGTTTGATGAAGAAAGCAATGGCAAACTCATGACAGGGAGGCTTCTGCCGCATGCCTTCATCTCTCTTACACACAAGTATTCACCACTGCTGATGCCCATATTTGACCCTTTCTAATCAGCATGCTTTAGAATTTGATATTCTCAGTATTATATTCCTTTACAGGCTTGAGGGTAAGATTTTTTTTAATTTTTTTGGTCCCAGATTAATAGCAGTCTTGATTTTGCCTTGCCGTGAAGGCAATATAGACTTACAACAGATAATTTGAAAACTATTTAAAAAAATAAGAGAAAGGAAAATATTCCTGACTAGAAGTAACCGGTATTAACATTATAACACTCTCTGTCTGATTTACTTTTTAAAACTATATTTATTCTTAAATTATTTGATTTGTATTCAACATTACCTCATGGATATTTCAAAGTATCATGAAATGTTTTCAAGACACGCTGCTGTTGAATGGCATATGAATGGAACATATGATTTACTCAAACATTTCTCTATTGAGCGTGTAGAGAGAGCACCATCCATCACTGCCTGCCAGTCTTGGATCCCACAGGATGCCAAGGAAAAGAATATCAAGTGGCACAGTGGGCCAGGAGCTAAGAAGGATCTCCACCATCAGCCTTCTTTCAGAGAATCCCAGGTGACCAATGACTTGTGTTATGCTCCAGCAAACATCCCAGCACCCTGTGCTTCACCTCCCTCATCTCTAAAACAAGGAAAGTCTTTACTCTATAGGTTGTGGGGAAACTAAATTGAGTAACATCTGAAAAACAGTCTGCAAAGGTGCCTGACCTGTCAAGACACAATTACGTTGTTGTCCTACCAAGAGAACAATGGTTTCTTTCCTAACTTTGGCTTTTAGTGAACATATCCCTTTAGTCAAATCATTGGCTTTATCTTGTTTACTTTAAATGGCATTATTCACATTGGGAACAAGAGAGACATACCTTGATAATGAGTCTAGAGGCTGTACAATGTGGTGTGTTAAGAAGTATCTAGCTGTATTTGTGTTTCTGTGATAAACACCTCAATGAAAAGCAACTTAGAAGACAAAGGGTTTTACTTGGCTTACAATCCCATGTAATCAGTCTATCATTTCAGGGAAGTCAAGTCAGCTAGGCACACCTGCACACAAAAGACAAGATTGAATATGTGTATGCATACTTACTGCTCAGTGCACGCCCTCTACTCTCACTCAGTGCTGACCCATTTTCAGGCTGACTCTTCCCACACCCATTAATCTAATCAAGACAATTCCCCAGGTATGCCCACAGACTAATCTGCTCTAGAAAATCCCTCACTGAGACTCTCTTTCTACACTGTGACAATTAAATGTAATCATCACAAAGAATGACTCTTAAAGCAGTAAGTATAAGTGCTAATACCTACAATCTGTGAATATGATCTTATTTAGAAAATGGGTTTTACCCAAGTAATTTCAGAATGACACCATCCTGGGTTTAGAGAGGACTCTGTATTCAATAGCAGTTATCCTATGTGAAGATAGAGGCAGAGATGGAGGCAATGTAGCTACAAGATAAGAAGTGCATGCAACCACCAGAAGCTAAATGAAGCAAAGAACCATCCTCTCCTAGAGCTTTTGCAGGAAACTCAACCCTATTATCAACCTTATTTCTGAACTCTTTAACTATAAGAAATTATATCTTTGATGCTTTGTGGTTCATGATGATTTATAAAGAAGAATCTGAGAGATGAATCTATGCATAAAAAAGAGTCCCTTAGAGAACTACATGTTATGTTCTGCATCTCTAGAGAGGTCCTGTTGTGCGGAGGAAAGAAGGGTTTGTCATGACATAGGCTCAAGTGGATGAATCCACCTAGTGATGGCCTCAGTGTCAGGAGACCTCCTTGGTGATGACTCTAGCAGTCTTCCATTTTAGCCCTATAGGTGTTAAAAGGAATCCTTTGCTCCTTGCCTGTCATCGTCCTTCCTTTCTTCCTTTCAGTTGTGTGGAATGCAAGAGAGAAGCCCCAGTAACTACAATAAACTTGCTTTGCTTTCATCTTTAAACCCATCTCACATATCTACTTAGAGGGCAAGGATAAACTTCTTTTTCATGAGGGACTAGATATATTTAACTGTGCACACACCTACCCTCATTTGCCCCGCTTCATGCTTTTGCACCTTGCTCTTAGATGGTTTCTGAAGGTGCCTGCCCTGACAGGGGTTTCCTGTGATCTCAGCACTGAATGCAGGGCATTTGCCTGGGGCTTGCTATTTGAAATTGTTTTATCTGTGTCTCCAAATGCTTACCCAACTCTGTTTTTAATCCATCCCTTGTCTGAACCTCCCTTAAAACTATCTTCCTCCTTTTTCTCCTGCAACTGGAAGTGCACTCCAAACCTCATGGCATTGTACCTGTAAACCCTGAGCACTTAGACATGACAACTTGGGTGTGAACTCTCATCCCATAAAATAACTAATAAAATCACAAAAGCAGAGTGATGCTTCAGTGTGTCTTCATCCACTGTAGTTTTTATGCAATAATAATTTCCCATATGCAGAACTTTGTCTTTCCAAAGTCATATATGCCTGCAACCTCTCATTATTTTAAAAAGAAATACTGACTTTTAGTACTTTTTAGTACTAAAAAAATATTTCTTTAAAAAGAAATACTGACTTTTTAGTACTATTTGCTAAGTAAGCACAGTGATTCCATATTCCTAATTAATATCTGTTCAGCTGAATTTTAATAACCTGGAAGATACAAGTGGCAAATCTTAGTGGGTGACTCTTAACCCAGAGCTCTATGTGTTAGAAGTTTTCTTAAAATATTCACATATGCACACACACACACATACACACACACACTCATGCATGTATACAACATGTGCACATGTACAATATGCAAATATATTCACACATTCAAGCACATATGCACACATATATGTACACATATACCAATATATACATATGCATTTATGCATATATGCACGTACATGTACATGCACACATGTGCAAACATATACACCAACACATGCATACATATGCACAGGTGCACACATAAGCATACACATGCATACATGCTCACAATACAAATGCACTTGTATATACACATATACATATTCATGTACACATCCATATAGCATACATACGGTTATTAAAGGAAATGGGTGCACTGTTTACTGAAGCCTTGTGTTCTGTGATGACACTAACACAAGTTCTCATTGTGAACTTCACTTTCATGATGTTTAATTCTCAGCCCCAAGATAAATGCTTCCTGAATATACACCCTTCTGTTCTTGAAGATGTGCCTACGCCTAAGTGCCTTGGAGGTGTGCAAGTAAAGACAACTTTAAAATGGATACTACTTCAGAGACCAGGCAAGACTTAAACAAATACATGAATGAGGTAAAAGAGAAAGAAACAGCACCCTATCATTTCTTTCAGGTGGCATGGATACAACAACCTTTAAATGATAAAAGTATCATTCTTCTAACTCATGGTATTGGAAATATGCAAGACATGCATGAAAAATAGCGTATTTAATTGTTCAGTTGTGATATTTAAATACCCAGCCTATGTGACAAAAGCCCATATTTGCTAGCATGTCCTCAGAGTCACAAGGGATAATTTAATTAACCTTGAACATAGTAGAATGTTTCATCATGCCGAACCTGTCTTCAGGACTTAGCTCACAGTGGTTCTGGATTTGAGAAAGATCAATGCTAGTTATCAGAACCTAACTCTTCTTGTATGTATGAGAAAGAAAACTATTTGGCAGAACATCCACAGAACCAAACAAGTTCATCATGTATGTCTTAGGCAGAAGTCAGTTTGACCAGACTCGGTGGTCTACAGAGAACACCTGTGATGGAGACACCAGGAAAGACTGTGAGATACATGCCTGAGAGAGTTTACTAATTGAAATATAGGAGACATGGTTGGGCCCCAAAGTTTTAGTTTTTCTATCCTACAAGTAAATATGCAAATAAAACTTCCTCCATGGAAAAAGGACGCAGGGACCACCAGATATAATCACAGAGGGAAGAATGTGTAAGTGAACATTGCAGAAGAAATGTCTGCAAAGTACAGGTGTCACTTTCCACAAACTTCAGAGGAACATCATGGCATGAATACCAAAAAGCCCCAGTTTAGGGATGCACAGCTTTGTAGTTAACCAGTCAACCACCACCCCAAGGTCAAGAAAGGTAGTAACTACCATTGTTAAGGCTAGAACTGGCTCAGCATAGAGCAGCAGGGATCCTAGGAAGGGGAAATGGAGGGGGTGTACATTGTGTTTCATCATGTCTAACAAATGAATTCATTGAAAGGGCATATTTTCTTTCACCAACTCTCTTATCTTTACAAAATCTTAAACCAAGAACTACTTTCAACTTAGCAAACAAAGAAACCACACCATCTAGAAATTTAGTGAAAATACTAGTGACTGGCTAGGATTACCTAGAAAGAAATACTTCCTGAAATGACAGAAGGGGGGTAATAGGATGAGAATAAAACAAATGCATGATTCAAAGGCCAGAATTCAGATCATTTGATGTGCCGTCTGACACAATCGCTGGAGTGTTGGAAGAGAGCGGGTGCAAGCTCCAAACTACACATGAATAATTTAAGCAGCATAGAAGAGAATGTACCACAGCCATGAAGCTGGTAAGTGACCCTGCCAGGATTCAAATTCAGGACACTTCTACTTTAAAACTTCTATTCTTGGCACTCATTTTCTGGCTGGAATGCACAGAGCTACCCTGAGACCATGCAGATGAAACTGTTAGCTGATGCCTTCAGTTCTTCCTACTTCTAAGGCCAATTATTATGAGTGAGATAGACATTTACTCTCTCACAGTAGGGAGGTCAGAAATCCCAAGTGGGTCATAGAATCAGGCTCCTTCTGAAGTCTCCAGGCACTAAGCTATGTCCATGATGTGGCCAACTTCTAAAAGCCATTTCTGCTGCCTAGCACACAGTCCCTTCTGCCTCCCCCTTCAGTGCTTGTCACTCCAGCCTCCACGTCTGCTTTTCCATCTCTTCACTTCCAGATTCTTCTTCTGCCTTTCTATAAGGACCCTTATGATTTCTTTGAGCTCACCTGGATTAGCCTCTTTTGAGATCTTTAATCACATGTCTCAAGGCCTTCTCACCATGTGGCATAAGGTACAGATTCTGTGGATCGAGACATGAACATTTTTGGAGGGCCATTATGAGTCAGCCAATCAGTCTTTATTGATTGACAGAGGCAGATACATTGTAGAGCTTTTGCTTTTGTTTAAGGCTGGCAGAGTTTAAAGTCTTCAACAGCAGTGAGATGTCACAGTCCCTTCCTGGCTCACTGCCCATGTGTGTTAGACAGAGCCTGTAGTTCAAAGTGCTGAAAGAGATAATGGGGAAGTCAATGCAAATGCCAACAGGAAACACTGGTCTCTGAACTCTAGTGACTTCCAGATGGTCAGAAGCTTTGCCCTCATAGCACTTCAGAGTTGGTATGTGTGGAGAAAAGACTTCATCAAAGACACAGAAACTTCAACCTTGGTCAGGAGCAGAGATCATTTTTCAAAGCCCTCTATATAACACCCACAATTATGTAAAATGGAAGTAGCTAAGGGGAATTATACTGTCCAAGTATGTTTTTCTTCTACATTCAGGTATGCATCTTCTGTCAGCTTTAAATACGTTAAGCTGCCATGTGCTTCTGTTTCATCATCTGTAAAATGGGAACTAATAACTCTTCCTGTGAGAATACCAGGAAGATTGAAATTTGTCTTAGTTCTTTTCACTTGCTATAGTAAATACCCTGACCTCTCAAATAATAAAGGTATAGAAGAATTGCTTCATTTCAACTTTGAGTTCCAAGTGACTAGCAATCATGGCTGCAAAGTCACACAGAAAAGTGCTATCTATGGTCACACCACTTCCTCAGCCCAAGAAGCAGAAAGCAATGAAAGTCTATACTTAGTCATTTATCCACCATTTATTTTAAAAGTTGAGAATCCCAGTCAGAGTATGTGCCACACAGGAGTGGCCAGGTCTTCCCACCTCAGTTAATGTAGACAAGATAAATCCCTAAAAGTCTGTCAAATGTTTTGGTCTGGAAATAGGAAATACAAGTGGTTATGTGCTGCCTAATCTGAGTGCTAGGAACTGAACTCCAATTCTCCAAGAACAATAACTATATGTTCTTAACTACAGAGCTATCTCTACAGCCCCAGCAACCTATAGTATATGATACACAAACAATGCTCCAATTCTTCTGTGTTTCAGTGTTAATGATTGAAAACACTGTGGGAAAAGCACTTTGTAGTGACACTTTCCAATGTGCTCAGGTCATCCTTTCCTCCATATTGGCTTCATTATTGTCTCCTCCTGTTCAATCCTTCCTGTGACATGCATCCCAGACTCCTCTTCTGCCTCTTTCACCATCCTACCTGCCTTCCACTGCTACCCTGTAGTTCTCAGTGCATAGGTACTCCTGCCCTTTTGTGAGGAAGTTGACTATGCTTCAATGAGCAAAACTGAAGCTCTCCCAGCCTGTGTCCACATCACAACTCTTCATTCCTTGGAGCCTTCAGAATTTCTTTCTAAAGAAGGCTCTTCTTTTTATTCTTGCTTCTTTGAGAAAATAAAATAGGAAATAAAGGCAGACAATGAAGGGCTCCTGGAGAATTCTGTAGCAGAATAAACCATGTGTGTGAGGACAGTGTTACAACTGTCCTGTTGTCTGTCTATCTATCTATCTATCTATCTATCTATCTATCTATCTATTTTTAGCACATCCAAGAAGTGGGCAAGGTTGCTCTAGTATTCCCGGTCAGCCACCAGAGTCACAGAGAATGTAACCTAAATGAAGCATTCCAGATATCAGGAGCTGATGGCTGGAAACTAGGTGAAGCAAGGGAGTGGGCACAGGGAGCAACTGCCTCTTTCTGAACAATTTTTTATTTTAAAGTTGAAATTAGAGTGAGTTGAATCTGCATTGAAACCTCTGCCTTTAGGACTAGGCAAGACAGGTTATTCCATTTTCACTCTCTAAAGCTGATTTCTAAAAAGTAGAAAGCACAATAATTTATATCTTTTGAAATTTAAAAAAATTTAAAACAAAATAATAAAATCATAGTAGGACCAAATTCACTTATCTAATTTTAATGATTATCATTATCAAGCTAGTATTAAAATAACTGGTTAGTCTACACACTGTTGAACTAATAAATATTGCCAAATCTACATTGGTATGAAATAAAATTTTAAACACCGAAGACCATTCACTTGGGTTTTACCCAATTTACATATTTTCCACCATACTACCCAGAGTGACAGGAAGCTATGGCCATTATTGAAAATTATTCTTAAAATGTCAGAGACACATTTTAATATATGCTACAGGAGTGACTTTCTAACATTCCACAGAAAATAAACTAATTGAAAGGATGGAAGGAGCATGAAAAGAAATAACTTCCTTCAAACATAACATGAAAAGAGAACTGTTCTTCAAATATGTATGTGGTTCTGGCCCCAGAGCTTTCCACATTTTCATCTTAATTTGGTAGCCTCAGGAAGACAGAGGAGGGCACCTTCTGGTGTGCTGAGGGGTGGGGAGGGGAGCAAATGTCACCTTACAGGTGTTCTCTACTTCTTCCTCCAAATGTTAGATCATAGATGGATAGGAAGTAATATATTTCTGAGCTTAGAAAGCTTGAAAATTGCATTTTGAGAAGTGGAGAGACTTGGGTGCCATGGTAATTCTGACATATTATCTCAAATGTCACAGTATGTCTATGCTATGAGAGACAGCAGGGGCTGTTGCTAGATTCAAGACTCATGACTGCTGCCTAGAGCTCACCACAGAAACAGGGGATGAGTCTTTGTCTCCTGCCCCAAAGCTGATATCATTGAACTGGCTCAACTTCATGTATTTGTACTCCCATTTGACATTCCTGGGAGACAGAGATGAGTAAACCAAATAGGGACAGCTGGCTGTTCCCTGAGTCAGTTAAGAGCATCAAGGGATAGATTTTAGTAACATAGATATGACTGTGAGGTCATGGGCAGGCAAGCCCTGAGATTCAGAGCTAATAGGTATTCTCTTTTCTACTTTGACTTCTCCTGAAGGACTTCCAAGGGTTTGGAGAAGGACTTGGCTGGAGGATTCTGTTATTTGAGCAATGATATCATTTGACACAAGAGATGGAAAAAGACCAGAATGTGGCCCCAGAGGCATAGCAAACTGCTGATGGCTTTAGTTAAGCCACATAAATGGATAAAATAACGAAAATTTTTCCTACATTATCCAGGCTAATGCATATCAAAAATCAAAGCTTGATATTTAAGGAGAAGTGAAGAAAACAAAAGCTGAATCGAGCTCAAATGTCTGACACACACCCAAGACAACTGCCATCTATCATGTGCCTTAAATCTTAATAGCTTCCCAAAGAAAGGGAACCGATGTTCTATCCAAAGGAGTTGTGTAATAAGACAGATTTTTAAAGCAAATTGGATTCTACTCAAATCTTTGGCCTCTTGTCCTGTGATTGAATTGGCCTTAAAGCTTATATGGTTCCTATGATATTTTCATTTTAATTTTTTTACTGAGTTATGTTTTATATACAATAAACTATTCAGATCCTAATGATAAAAATCAGGATATTTTAGCAAATGTATTTACACAAATCTCCCTACCATGTTGCAAGTTATTCCCATCCCTTCAAGACAATGAAGAAATTATTTTTCAAATTCTAAAAGAAAAATATTTTTGAACTAGTATTTTATACCCAGCCCTGATATCAAGTGACCATATTTCCTAACATAAAAGTAGAATCAAGACATTTTTAGATAAGTGAGAATGAAGATATAAACAATGTTAGAATGTGCAATCCAAAAGCAGGCAATGAAAGGCTTAGTGGTACAATGCCTCTGAGAACAAAAAAACATACAGTGTAAACAAAAAAATAGTGAATCATAGGGTAATAGTCAAAGAAAGACAAATAAGTGATTATTCATCAGAGCAGAGAGGAATAGGTCAGACATTTTTAGCTCACATAACATCTTATACAATAAGTGAACTCAAAGACTGTTATAGTTTTGAGAGAAACTTTGGGGTACATGAATATAAATACATAATGAAGACTAAGCAAACAAATGACCTCAAAAATATTGCACTCGAAAATAACTTAATCATAGCTAACTAAATGGACCGACTGTCAACATATTTACATGGCTGTGGCAAACTAATAGTAAAAAGTGATATCAAATATTATATAGTACATGTCTATAATGGAAATTCAATGTCTTAAATATATATTTTATAATAGGTAGAAGATTGAAAGAAAGCTTGTGGTAGATTCAAAGGAAGATGATCTAAAATCAAACCCTTATTTTCCATACTGGATGAATGGATAAAATTGTAAAACACAATAGCTATATAAATACATAGAGAAAGTTGGAAGATGTTGGAGAAAATAGAGATGGACAGTCTTTCTGATAATATTACTTACAGAATAATATCCCTTTTTATACAAATGTATGCATAGATGATTAAAAACTTAACATGACATTTTAATGTTTCTTTGAGTCATTTAGTTAGTTGCTATTTATTATTTATGTGTATGTATGTCCTCCTCTATGTATTTTTGCTCACCACATGAGTGCAGGTACTCATGTAGGCCAGAAGAGTACACTGAATCTTGGAACTAGAGTTACAGGCAATTGTGAGCTGCTTGATATGGGTGCTGGGAATCAAACCAAGTTCCTCTGGAAGAGCAGTAAGCACTTTTCTCTACTGAGACATCTCTCTAGTCCAAAACCATTCATTTTAAAAGAAAATGCCTTGAGTTTAAGACTCAAAGGCACCTGTTTAAATGAAACAAGTTGCCTTCAGCAACTGGGCGAACGAGTTCTACAAAATGAAGACAAGTGAACCTGTTGGCAGTTTTATAAGCATTAATGGAGGCTGCTGTCTCATTGTTAAGACTCAAACAGCAAGAGACTTGATAAAGTATTTCTCAGTGATTGCCTGAATGGAAACCATGTTTTCTGTCTTCAGAACTGGATTCCCAACTCACACAGTGACCCAAAAGTCTTGTCGCTAGATTCTCTCCCCAAGGTTTTAAGACTTAAGGATTCACTGGATAATTTGCTCACAGAGGTTGCTGAGCACCAGTTGCAACCCCAGGCACATTTGGTTTCAGTCTTCATCCTACATCAACTAGTAACCTGGAAATTTTCCTCAGAATCACTCAGCTGCTGTTTTCAAACTTTCTGAGAAGAGGGGGTTTGATTTCTCCGGCATACCAAACCTCTGTTCTGGGCTTGCCACTTGGCGGGCATTCAATAATCAGAGCTCCCTCTCCCTCTACAAATCAGCTTCATCTATGATATAAAATTGCCTTGGCACATTACTGAATCAGACAGTTAAAATAAAAACTCCAGACATTGAATTGGATCCAGCTTCGATTGTACAAACTACCAACAGCTGGTTATTGAGGGGATGGTATGTGCCTGGCATTCCATCAGATGCTGTGAAGAAAATTGGCATTTCAGGACCAGAAGCCTATGCCAGAAGAGGTCAAAGTGACAGAAGGCATCAATCTGAAGAAAATTCAGGACCAGAAAATGGTAAAGATGGCCAACATTCTAGAATATTTCCACTTACAGGCATCCATTACATAGAATAAGAAACTGGGTAATTACACCTTGACTGAGAGCATTACAGTGAACGACCACTCTAAGCAATCTGTGATAGACAATCCATAAAATTGCTTCGGATATATCAATGTTTTAATAGATATCATTTATTAGTTAACACATTTATGTTAATCAACTATGGTGCAGAAGCTTGAGATATGAAAGACCCATGAGCAAAGGTCCTCTGTTTACAGCAGAATTTAGATGCCCAGAGTTATGCCTTCTTGGGTGCCCCATGGTACCTTTTGAATGTATCTGTCCAAATGGTACCCACAAAGCTTGTCACTAAGACAGTTGTTACTTATCGTCCACGAAGATAAAGGAGAATAATGTTTGTGAGCCATGGGCAGTTACTGTTCATGTAGACTGCAAGGTCAGAATGAACTGAGTTGTGGAAGTTTGGTTTAAAGGTGATTTTGGTGTGGAAACTTGACAAAAATGAGGGAAAATAAAGATCACCAAATGTTTGTTTCTACCTAGTATTGGTAGAATGTAAGCATGCTTTTTTAGTAGGACACTATCTTGAATCAAGTAGAAATAGCAATGAGAAGATTTTGAGGTGAAGACCCAAACACACTAAGAGTACAGGCTATTTTTCTTGTCCACTGCCTGTTGCTGCTGTCTACTGAAAGCCAATGGCTTCTTTTAACAGGTCCTGTATTAAGCACTAGAATTATATACTTAGAGGGGACTCTCTCGGGAAAATAATGCAATGTAAGACAATTCAGTAGTGGCTGAGGAGAGGGTTCAGTGCATAAAGCGCTTGCATAAGGACCATAGCCGATATTCTTAGCACCCATTCAAAATCTGGACATAGCAGCATCCCCAGTGCTGGGGAGCAAAGAGAGGCAAATTTCAGGGATCACTACTAGCCATCTAGCTGAAGTGGCTAACTTCGGGGTCAGCAAGAGACCTTGTCTCAAAAACCAATGTGGAAAGCTATAGAAGTGTGGCATTGAGTGCTGGTCTCCACAAGCATGCCTGTAGTGAGAATTTTGGTTTCTTGACAAACCCAGTTATGTTAAGTGATTGTGTTTTTGTTTTAAACCCAGGTACAGGATAAGAGGCTACTGATGCTAAGTCACAGCTGGTGACCATGATTTGCCTCTCATTCTACTAGGAGCATGCTTTTGCCAATTGGATATAGTTTCTGTGAATGTGTGAAGTGTGTGATTCTGCAAACATTTCAGAGGGTATAAATGCCAGAGGCCCAAGAGGCACAGCCCTTGCTCAGAGGCGGCGATGCTCCTCTGTGCTGTTGCTGGTTCCTGCTGCTGTGGTTTGTCAAGTGGTCATGAGCAAAGAGACTAGAAGCAATTGGATATTCTGAGGACAAAGATTAACATTGCCCCCAAGGAACTTGACACCCATAATCAGTTGGAAGTAGTCTGAAGAGGTCTAGGCCCCCTTTTCCTCTAATCTTTCTCTCCTACCTAGTGTTGGGGGTTGGAAGAAATTAGGGTGGAATAAGGGTTGGAAGGGCAGAAGTATAATAATCCAGTAAAGTAACCCTAAAAGGTATGCCTACACATGCCTGTGTGTACCCTGACACTGCCTTTTCTAGTGAAAAGAGTACCAGCACTTCTGTCTGGAAGATTGCAAGGTCTCCTTGGCTCCCACTGGACACATTAGTTTCTTCTTGATCTCCTTCCTTTCTTGTCCACACACTGATGTGCTTCACTGACCTGCTTCATCCTAAGGCATCAGCCTCAGTGTTTGCTCCCATGGTATCTTCTTTATATAGATAGAGGGAGAAAGGGATGGAAGAAGAGGGGAAGAAAATAAAGAAAAAAGAAGAGGAGAGTGTGCAAGGGAAGAAAAACTTTCGTACAAGATATTAATTCAATCCCAATGGTACTGTTCTCGTAACTACATCAAATCCTTATTGTCTTCAGAATGGTTCATCTTCAAACACCATCATACTGAACATGCACTGTACTGTACTGTACATGACTGTAGAGGGCTTGGGGGACAAAAACATTCTATCCACAATCATCATAAAATATTGAAAAAATAGTCTCTCTTGTATTGCTGACCTTTCTACTTTCTGCAGGACATTGAGGCATGACAAGGATGCCCTACTCAATAAACGACCATATTTTGGAAATAAATTGAGTTTACATTTTCACACAAAATAATCAAAGACAGTATACAATGTAAGTTGTTTCATTTGAATGTGACATGTTTGAATTTAAATGCTGGGCCAGTTGTTTATAAACCTTACAACCTTGAATGGTTATCTCAGATTTTAGATGAGAATATAAACATTTCTCTGATACCATTTTTTCAAGATAAGAAATTGGCATTCAATGGACAAGTATTTGGTAAGAATTTATGTTTCTGAGTTTCTGCCATCTTTTTACTTATTTTTTTTTTTTTTACTTTTTTCTTTACTCTCCTGCATTTCTTCACATGCAAATACAGAGTAGTTTAAGATTTATACATGTTATGTGTATGGATCCTAAATAGTTGATGAAGAGCAAAAAACGAGAGATGAGAAGGTGAAAGAAAGGAGGAAGATGAAGAGGAAAAAGAAAGAAAGGGAGATGAAAAAAGAAGAAAAAAAGAAAAAGAAGGGGAGTAGTGAGGCAGGGTGGAGAAGGGGAAAGGGGGAAGAAGAACCCAAATTTCCTGAAGCTTTATTCTGAAGCGGCCACTGAAATTTAGGATGGAGCCCTTCCTGCCACATTACTATCAAGCATACTTCAAGAAAATAGAACCCCAAAACTAAGAAGCCAACCATGTAATGCCCCATAAGACACATTGGAAATACAGCAATTTTATAAGAGTAGTGCTTATTCTGAGGTAACAGTAGGCAAAGATTAGTGCATGGGGCTCAGGCTTCAGGTGCTGATTCACATCCACTCCACTTCCAGATTCTGCACATTCCTGTAACTTAATACCTAGAAATTGCCCATGTACAGTTGGAAGACTTTATTTTCAAGTTTACATTTTGTTCCACAGAGGGAAGCACATGCTGTTGATTAAGAGAGAAGTTAACATTTTTTGAGAAAACATCTTTGCTGACTCACAAAACCATGGTGGGATTTATTTTAATATCCCCTGTTCCCTGTGGACAGAATTCTATTAAGGAGTTCTATTAAGGAGAGGCTTCTTAGTGAAAGGCAAAGTAAGCACCTGTGATTCTGCTCATTCAGCTAACATGTGATCTGCCTTCCCTGTGTGCCAAGAACCTTACTAAGCTTCGGATTGTGGCTTTGTGAAGGCAATGGTCCTATCTAAACGTGATTAAATGATGTTTATATTGAGAGGAGTCATATCATGACCTGAAGACATCACTGGAGGTTAGCACAGGTTATACTAACTATCATCTCACTGTATCTAATTACAGATAACCTCTGGACCAGCACTGATCTATATCCTGTCCATAGTTTCTCTCATTTTCTTCATAGGTATCCAATGAGAACCAGATCTTATTATAATACTGATAGCCCTTACACCAATTATAAACATTGTGGAGAGCATGTTTATTATATGCTCAATCACATACAGCTTACAAGTTGTACAGAAACTGTTCAAAGCCAAAGATACACACCATTAAGTTTACTCATGGCAGCACATGGAGCAACATGTTTCAAGAACTACAAAGGCCAAAGATGGCCAGAGGCAGGACTTGTGAGATGAGTTACTTTTGGTATCAAGATGTAAAATATAATTGATGGACATTAAGACCAAGGCCAAGAAAGGTGGCATAAACCAGCTGAGTTGCACAAGAAAATCATCTGTGAGGATACAAGTTCCCCTAGATACAATGAAACCAGAAATCTGATGTTTCCATGACACTGTCTCAGCTGTGTCTCCTCTGTCATAATGCAGTCGTGAACACCTGCTAATGTATAATGGACTCTTCAAAGTCCAAACAAAAACTGTTCTTTGCCCATACACAAAGAATTGAGAACAATTAGGCGAGTCATAAAATGCCCATTGTGTAAGAGAGCTCTGATGTCAAGTTTTGAGGAAGAAAAGGAACCTTCTCCACAGCAACAAATACCCCCTGTAAGTACAACGCGTACAGATTCATTCCTTCATTCACTTATTCTAAGTACATTTCTGTGAGCATATATTTTGTATCAAATTTGTTTACACATTTGATGGACTGTAAGCAGATTGAAGCATGGGGTTGGGGCTGGTGAGATGCCTTTTCTATGGGACTGTAAAAGTATTTTAGAAGGTGCAAGGACTCTGAGGAAGTGATAATAACCAATAGGACACTGACAATGGGAAATAAAGTTCTTTCCACCTGTACTCATAAAAACTTTCTTGCAGAAGATGAGCTTGTGGGCTCAATGACTGAAGGAGCCAGCCATGCCACAAGGAAAAGTGAGATCAATAGAAATGCTAGGGAGACAAAATGATCTGGACATAGGTACTAAGGGGATAAAGGTATGTACTATTGGAAAGAATATGAGCTTTTAGGGGAAAATATCTGAACTTTATTGAGGAGTAGTAATGATTTTCTTCATTTGTGTGCCCATAAATGAGCCCAGTCAAGGGTTCCAAGGCCAAAGGCACTCATAAGGCTCTGTGTCACAAAGGGGAAACAAAGACATGGATGACAGAAATGGATCCCAGGAGCTGGGAGTTGAAGGTAAAGAGGGTGGGGAAGAGTTGCCAGAATGCATTATATACAGGGATGAGATTATCAAGCAACAAATTGAATAAATACAATTTAAAATAAATAAAAAAAACTAGACCTTGCATTTCAAGGGCTATGTGCATGGGTCAAATTTTATTCTGAGAACAAAGCAGAAACATGGGGAGACTTTAAACATTGTGAGGGAATGATAGCAATCTAGTTGAGCCTTAAGACAAAACCTGCAACTATAGATTGTTGGTTGAGAATGAAATCAGTTATCTATTTTACTGCTCAAGGCTCTAGATAGCATTGGTCTGGACAAGGATAGATCAGCAGAGATGAGACAACGTGAATCAATTCATGATGGATTTTTTTGGAGCA
Organism: Arvicanthis niloticus; assembly: GCF_011762505.2. Lineage (NCBI taxonomy): Eukaryota > Metazoa > Chordata > Mammalia > Rodentia > Muridae > Arvicanthis > Arvicanthis niloticus. The sequence goes on along the minus strand of NC_047664.1, from coordinate 43,662,383 downwards.
AGGAAGAAATGTAGCCAAGAACAACTGCTGTTGGTTTGCCTTGAGCTCTGTGTAGTGGTCCTAGATCAGGACACTAGTAGAGACTGTGGATGTTGGAGAAGAGGTCTCTGTCAGGTGGGATTGCAGCTGACATTCCTTCAGCTAGCCAAGTAGAACAATCAGCTGGGCGGTAATAAAATTCTTTGGCCCATGAGAGTTCTTAAAGTTAAAGATACAAACTGTGAAGTCATCAGCTTCTCGGCATTATTTAAAGCTATAGGTAAAGATGAGACCACCTAGGGAAGAGAGTAAATAGGAGAGAAGTCAGGAAGGCACCCTGAGTGCTTAGCAAGAGAGAAATGGAAAGGAGCAGTTTTTCCCATTAGGTTGCACAGAAAAAAAAAAAAAATTCTTCATTGAAGTTAAGGGGAAATGTTTCCTTTAAAAGCAGTTATGTCACAATTCAGGAAAATAGCCAGAGCTGTGCCATAGAAGAGAAAATACTATGTGGGAGAGAGAGAGAGGAAATGGGCTATGTTATAGAAGAGACTAGCACACAGGAAAAAGAGGAAGTAAACTGTGTTATAGAATACTACATGAGAGAGAAAGGGAATGTCCAGGGGAACCACATCCAGCAAGAGGGGAACCAGCCACTCAGGAGATGGACCTGTTGCTGTTCAAAACTGTATTCTCTTTAACTTTACTTTTAGAATTACTAAAAAGAGAGGGAGAAGAAAATATGTCTCTTCCTCTCTCCCTCTTCCTCTGTCTTCTTCTGAATACAGCATCTTAAACACAAGAACATGCATTCACACACATACATACACACAAACATACTCAGACACATATACAAGTACACACATACACAAGCAAACACACACATACAAACACACAGAAACACAAGACCAAATATTAGTAACAGAAAGCATCGGATCTTAGAGCTATCAAAGCCCTTGTAAGAACTTTAAAGTAGCCAAGAAAGAGCCACAAAATCAAAGTGGGAAAGAGTTCTGACCAAGAAAGACACATCACAGAGAGCCAGAACAATTTCAGAAGCCAAGCTGTGTCTCTTCTCTTTACCAGAATACTGTTAGTTGAGACTCAGATAAGACAAACAACAAACCATATACTGAGCAACTTGGGAGTGTTGGGGGCCGACTTTTAGCAGAAAGCAGCTATCAGCTTTGCAGCCATCTTGAGCCATATACCCTGACATGAGACTTGGATTACAATAGCCTACAACAGCTGAGCACACTCCGATAATCTTGGTTCAGATACCTTGAGATTAAAGGTGCGTGAGATTAAAGGTGTGTGAGATTAAAGGTGTGTGAGATTAAAGGTGAGATTAAAGGTGTGTGACTTAAGAGTATGACTTAGAAGTATAGAGATCAGAGTTAGAGACAAAACCCAAGGGCATGATTAAAGGTGTAACTTAGAGGCGTGGCTTAGAAGTAAAACATATAAAAGGCAGAGGCAGATAGTAGAGATGCAGACTATAGAGGCAGAATCAGACAGGAGACACTTAGAGGAAGAGAGATTGAAGAATAAACGGGAATGAAGCACACCCTGTCTGGTCTCTATTCTTTGAGTCTGCCCTCACCCTCGCTCTTGCTGAACCCCGACCCGCAGACCGGAGCAGCAGCTTGGGCCGGGTTACAGTGGCCGACCAAACGTGGATCGGCCAGGGCCTCAACATTTTGCCTGGGCTGCAACATTTATTTTGGCCGCCCGAACGTGAGGCTAGTGTGGACCCCAACAGGGAGAAAGAACAGACCAGTGTGGAAGAAGATAAACAAGGGACTGAATACAATCTTGTTTGCTCCCCAAGAACGAAAACAGCCATGCGAGTTAAGCAGTTTCAACGTGGTCTTCTGACTGCCAGGGAAAAAAAGTGATGGAAAACTCAACATGTCCTAGATCATATGACTTCCTGAGATTTGAAAGTACACAAATGAACTTAAACAAAAAGTTCATGACAATACTGGAATCATGTGTCTGGTTTCTTCTACTCTTAACCACTCTCCCTTTTTCAACTACATACCTTCATAATTTCTGAATTATGGATCTAAAGAATGTGGAGCATAGGACCGGAGAGATAGCTGAGTGGTAGGAGAACTTGCTGCTCTTGAGAGGAGACCTTGGTTCAATTCCCACAATCTACATGGCAGCTCACAACTACTTGTGACTCCAGTTCATAATCTGAAATCAGGATGTGTGTGTTTGTGTGTGTGTGTGTGTGTGTGTGTGTGTGTGTGTGTGTGTGTGTATGAATACTGGAGTTATCCATGTGATCTGAGAAATGAGAATTTACCCAAAAATATGGCCATTCTCCCCCCCACACACTTATCATGGGACTATTTTAGTTTCATTATATATAAACTTAATGGAAATATCAGCTCAGATGATTGTCTCCAAATCTTATGCCACAATCTCCAACTCACCAAACATGCTGGTTACGACAAAAAAGACCAAGTTCTTTAAAGAGAAGTTTTTCAAAGTGGCTCTTAACTGATCAATCCATGAGTAATGTAGCTATAAACTCACAGAGCTTCTCCAAAGCAGAATACAGCTTCTTCCTCTGAGTCCCGGTGTTTTTCCCCCAGGGTATAAAATACAAAGTCACAGTCATTAGTCACATGTCCCTGTGAAAGTGACTCTCAAATTAATATGAAGAGAAAGAGAGCCAGGAAGAGGAAGTACATATCAACATAATGGTTGGAATGACAACAGTCAATCCATGGGCTTATAAGGAGTAAATGAGTGAATAAATATAAAATACTAAAAATTGTGATTCATCAAGGTAGACTATGTTTATTATCCACTCATGCAACTTATTAAGAGAGATATACAAGAATTAGTAGATTTCTACCAATGTTAAGAGACACGCCTGGTTATCTGTCACAAAACCCTGTGCCCTGTGTACTACAGGTCAACTATTCTTTCATGTTCATATCATCCACGCTCTTCTCCTCAGCTTTGCATTTATTGTTGCCCTGGTTAGCCTTAATTGCCAACTTGATTGCAGCCTGAAGAAATCTGAGAGGAAAGTATCAATCAAGAAGTTGCTGGCACTGGATAAGCCTGTGGGGAAGTCTGAAAGAAACTCTTAATTAGTATTTGATGCAAGATAGCCCAGCCTGCTGAGGGGCAGGAACCATCCCTGGGCAGATGATCCAAGGTTATATAAGAAAGCTGGTTAAGCATAAGTCTGTGAGTGAGCAAGAAAGTCAGCTAGCAAGCAGCATTCTTCCATGATTCCTACCTTGATTTCCCTCAATGATGGAAAACCTGGACACAGAAGATGAAATAAGCCCTTAGCTCCCCTAAGTTGCTTCTGAACAGAGTTTTATCACAGCAACAAAATGAAACTAGAGCCATTTTTTTTGACTTTGGACTCATGGAGTGTCCTCCCTAGAGCCACTACTGTTTGAACACAACACTTATTAAAGACCCACTATGGCCATTATGTTCCATAAAATTTTAATAAACTTACCTTTGTTTCTTACCCTTCATTTGAGTTCAACATCTCATTACATTGTTTGCTTCTGTATTAATAAAACATTGTAGAGATACATTTCCTATTGGAATCTAAATATGGCCAAGTGAAATTTATGAAGTATATACCTTAACAAAATCCAAATTTCAACAAAAAACATTTGAGGATACACATTAACAAAAGTGGTAAAGAAAAGCAAGGGGCTGATAAAATTCTGAAATCATGGGGTGGAAAGTAAGACAGATTTGTGTCCCAAAAGCACTTGAGCAACTGGAAATGTCCATCTGGATTTTACCGAGCTTGCTGAGGAATAATCTGGAGAGGGACAATTTCAACTGGACAAGTTCAGTCAAAAATATTTGTTATAATCCCACTGTGCATAAGCTTCAGTGTTATACAATATTTAGAATCCACAGGGTTTTTTTTTTTTTAAAGATAGCCTGTTAGCCTGTTTCAAAGATTCATTTAAGCCACTTTGAATTAATGTTCTTTACCTCTGATCATTAAGAGTAAATCCAAAGAACACCAACCAGAAGTACATTCATACAAGTGCTTAAATCCTCTCCCTGAGTAAAGGTTTTCTTTACACATAGGCCTTACTCAGTCTTAGAACTTAAGTGACGGAAGTGGCACACGACTTCTCCCTTTCCTACATTTTCTTTGCATTGTTTCTTTTAACACCAGCTAGTCGCAAAGGACTGTGGGGTCAATCCAAAACTATTGGAGAAAAGACACAGGTCAGTACCTGCATTTGGATAGATCCCAAGGGAACTTCCTGCCACCGTGTGTTTGCTAGCCCAGTGTGAGTTACGACATTTTTTTCCCTCAAAAAAGAATCGTCCTGCCTACTTTTGCCTTAATCGTGTGTTCCTTTGTGTGACACTGAGATATTGTTTTTTTTTTTTTTTTCTAACAGAATGAAGTAGGAATTGGGACTCAGCTGCCTGCGAGCCCTCAGATGATATCATTGAAGTCCCCAGTTGCTTGTGAAATGCTAACACTCTGAAGTTTGGGCAAAATACACACACATAAAAGTTATCAATATTTTAAAATAATTCTGAAGAATTGGCCTGTCAATCACTGATTGTGTTCTTTTATTCCTGGGTAAGTTAACTGGAATGAAGCTTAACATATGCATCTCAACCTCTTACTATGTTGGGGAGCTTCATGAGTCATGAAAGCCCTCTCTTTAAAACCCTCCACAGGAATGTTAATTAGTAAGTAGGACATTGGGAGAAAAATAAACTTTCCACAAAATAAATTAAACAAGTGGGAAATACTTTTTTAAACAGTCTCTTCTCCTGCAGGGAAGTTGACAGACTCTATTGAAAAGATGTTGTTTCCACAGACTCCAGCTGAGGTTCTACTGGGTTAGAGTTAGCAGAGTCAATAGCAAAGCTTCCCAAGATCAGGTAGAAGTAGAGTTCAGAAAACCTGCTCTGGAATGGAATCTTTGTCATTGTTTTTGAACCTGCCACCCATGTCTGGACAGTAGACTTGATGTTGGATCAATAAACAAAACAGGAACACCCATCTATGTTCCTTGGAAAAATGGAGGCATCATTGCCCATTCAGAGTTCCTCTGGAAACTAAGCAGAATAATTAATGCAAAATTTCTGTGGTGTCTTAGGATTTAAGGTGTTGCCTTCTTGCCCCTTGCCCAAATCAAATTTTAAAGTCAATTTCATGTTGGAACATTCAAAGTGGCCTCCTTGAGGATTATGAATTCTATTAATATTTGTCTCTCAAATAAAAGAACAATTGGGGGGAAAATTGCACTCTGAAAAATCCATTTTAAATGAATGAGAGTGGAGCAGTAAATAATGAAGAAGAATGTAGACAGATTCAAAAAGAGACTTGGGCCATTTTGCTGCTAATAGGTGCCACAGACAGTTCATTACTGATAAATGCAGAATAATGATGTCCTTAATGAGTCTTTTCACGCACAAATTCATCATAAAACAAGAAAAGGAGGTAAAACAAAAAGTCTTTGAATAGCATTCATGCATCAGGAAAACCAAGAATCATTTCATGTCCCTAAAAAGGGGCTGCAGATTTTAAAGACAGCCTCCTGAGAGTCTCTTCCTTGTGTCCCAACTTAATAGCTTTTCTTCTAATATCTCAGAGGTAAATTTCAACCTATTATACAAATTGGGACACATAAAAGAACCTAGATGAGATGGCTCTGAGGCTTGTGCTCCAGAGCCTCTGTGAGCCTTGAGCAGCCATTTGACCTTGGGTGCTGGTTTTCTCTCTCTAGCAATATGGAAATGCACTTCTAAGTGCCTCATGTCCAGTTGGTGTTGGCAACTGAATAATGTCTTTTGTATATTTATATGTGGAAGTCTTAATGTCCCATCTCTTCACATGTGTCTGGGATGTATGTGGAAATAGAACCTGGAAGCAATCATTTTAAATCAAGTCAGCAGTTGGTTGTCCCTTTATCAATGACAAGTCAAAAAGAAGATCAGGGTAACACACCCCTAAGAAGATGACCTTACAACTGTCTGAAAGCCAAGAGGGGTGGGCTCGGGTGAATACACTCTGTATATACCTTGACTTGTACTTTTATGGTCTAGAACTGTAAGAGCACAAATTGCTGCAGCCAACTGACACAGTTGGATGCTCAAAAGTTAAATCTTAATTTTGCCACACTAACTACTCAAGTGGAAAGAACTCCTTAAGCCTTTGTCACTTGTCAGTGAAGAACTCACTTGAACATGCATATTGTGAATATACATGTTGAAAATACATGTTCACAAATCTTTTGAATTGGGCTGGAGAAATGGCTCAGCGATTAAGACACTGACTGTGCTTCCAGAGGTCCTGAGTTCAATTCCCAGCAACGACATGGTGGCTCACAACCATCTGTAATAGGATCCGATGTCCTCTTCTGGTGTGTCTGAAGATAGCAACTGTACTCATATACATAAAATAAATGCATTTAAAAAAGAAGAAGATACACTTTTAAAAACACATCATTTGAATTACCAGGACAAAATCTACTTAACCTTCAAAGATTATGGCTACCTGTCCCTTGACCTCTATGTGTATTTCTCAAGAAAGGTTTTTCTGAGCAACCCTCCAAATCATGGACTCTGTGAAAGCTCTGGAAGCAAAGCAACTGGACCTAACTTCAGATCACTACAATTTTATACCACTAGGTGGCAGAATACTAGGTAGCCCCCCCCCCCCAGAAGTTTTGAGCACCTGAATGTGTATACATACAGACTATCTGATCTTCTTCTCTAAGAGTAGAAGTGACTGTGGATAGGACATCTACCTAGTGACATGGTGTAGTTAGGTCCAGCTACTTGGGAAACATGACAGAACAATCACTGCCATAGCAACCTTACATCATAGAGAGACTCTGTTCTCCTGAGGGAGAGTGCTCCCTCCTGGCCTGGAGGAGTAAGCCACTATGAGTAAGTAAGTCACTGTGTGCTAAGGGCCAAGTGATGGGGACCTGAGGCTAGCTTCAAGAATTGAAGCAACTCTCACCTGAAAGTCAGCATGAAAACAGCTCAGCCCCACAAACGCAGGGAGCTAAATTCTTCCAAACAAAAAAGGGGACAGGGAGCACCCAATAAAATCATTGTTTTGGTCAATGGCTTGACTTCAGCCTGCAGTAAGAACACAGCCTACCTACATATGAACTCATTACCTTCAGATAATGTGGTTGTAAACAGCTGCTAGTCTAGGCTGTGATTTATGGTACATCATTATTAAAGAAACAAGAGACTTATACAAGGTTGTATGTGAGGAGCCGCATTTGCCATTAAAAGATGGCGCAGGCTTCTGCTTCCTGGTTCTTCACGGAAGCTTTACTTGAGAATGCACCTGCGCATGGTGCGAAAACCGAGTATGACAATTGGATGAAAGATTTGAGCCAATGAGGGATCTGCACATCTCACAAAGCTCTATTTAAGCAGCGGGCTTTCTGAGCTCGGAGTCCTTCCCCTTTTCTCCATCTTGAAGAGCTATTCAATAAATGCTGTCAGAAGAATCCTGAGTGTGGCGTGCTCCTTATCGGCGAGGCTGTGCGCTACATTTGGTACCGAAACCCGGGCGGAGCCGAACGTCTCGGAGTTTTGACCAGTCATGAAGGACCCTGTTGGCTCGCAGAGGATTCAGAACTGGCGGCGCGGAGAGTCTAGACGCTTTTCTGCAAGGAACTCCAGTAAGTGGGATACAGTGGAAGACACCCTGCGCTGGAGAACCAGTGGACTGACAGAGACTCAATGTTAGAGCTCCAGTAAGTGGGATACAGTGAAGGACACCACGGGAATTGGAAGCGGTCATCCTCACTCCTGCGCTGGAGAACTAGTCAACTGACAGAGCTGGCTGAATTCGGAAGTGAAACAAAGGTGATTGCATAGTAACAAAAACGGGGCAAGAAAAAAAAAATAAGCAGAAACAGATGAAAGAAGTTTTAAAGATGCAAGGAGTAAATTGCAGGCTGCTCTGAGTCAAGAGAGCCAAACAGATAAATAAAGGTTATAGTAACGAAAATGGGGCAAGAAATAAGTGAGTAAAAACAGATGAAAAAGGCTTTAAAGACTCGAGGAATAAATAGAAGGTTGCTCTAGACAGAGAGCTAAGCAGAATGATAATGTTAATAGATTTAACTTTCAAAATGAGTGTGATTCTGAGTTATATAGTTATATTTTTCTGGATAAAAACTCAATGTAAAGGTTTTTCTGGCTACTGGCTTAAGGAAAGGCTAATTTGGAAAAAAAGGTTTTTCTGTGAGTTTTCTGATGAGGTCATTAAGGTAGTAATTATGTCTTCCAGAATTATATGGATCAGACATGACAGAGGTAGGCCTCCAGAACACTAGATTTCAGAGAATCAAAATAATTATCTAGATACTAAAATGTGTTTTGAGATTTGTATATTGCAGAATACACAGCTTTGGAGAATGAATCTTATCACCTGCATGTTCACTGATGCCCTGGACTTCCAGCTGGATGCAGTTAAGACAGACTTCAGATGCTTTCAATTTATCCTTCCCCTCATTCCTCTTCTAAAAGTCAACGCCCATGTTCAGCTTGAAGAAGTTAATGAGGAATCGGCGCCCCAATTCCCTGGACTTGGGGACTGAGGTGGTTAATATTAGGCTGTCTTAATCTGTATAATTGTTACTAAGCTGATGCAAAATTCAAGGATTTCATTGGTATAAATTTGTGGGCACAAGGCTTAGACCTTTCACTTCTCCAACAGGGGAAGTTGTGTGTTGCCTTAAAGAGTGTTGCTTTTATATCAACAGTTTAGATATTAAGTCTTTTGTCTCTCGGGTTCATGCTGTTCAACAAACTGATGGCTTTGGTACGGCAACAGATAAAAGCGGCTAGATCAACTTTGCAGCCATCTGGAACCATATACCCTGATGAAAGACTTGGTTGTCAAAAGCCTGTAACAGCTGAAGCACACTCTGATAAATATATTGTTTATCCCACATAGCTTGTTTTGCTGTTTAGTGACCTCAGCTGTATGGTGCACGTGTTAAAATGTTTTCACCTGTGTTCTCCTGCTTGTGTATATAAATACTTTTCTTACTTTAAGGAATGGGTGGGGGTAGGGTTATTTGGCTGCATGATCTTTGGGGGAGTGCTGCTTACCCTCTGGTTGCTCTGCAAATTCAAACATCAACATCAAAAGGATAAGGTGGTGATCACGCAAGCATTGCTTGTTGTGGAGCAGGGAACATCCCCTCAAGCCTGGTTGAATCTGCTTAAACAATGAGACACCATCACTTAACAGGATATCCTGAGGGCTCGTGTTCCCATTGCACCAGGTATCCTAGTGGTGGTCCTCCACACTTCCCGGGGCTCAGGTTCCCATTGCACGGGATAAAAGGTGTGGAGGGTCTCATACTGTTTAACTGCCTTGAACGCCTATCGGTAGAACGGTGGGCTAGATCGGCAACCTAACAGCCCTCGATTGTTGTTGCAGTTTAATAAGGAAGGGGGAGATGTGAGGAGCCGCATTTGCCATTAAAAGATGGCGCAGGCTTCTGCTTCCTGGTTCTTCACGGAAGCTTTACTTAAGAATGCGCCTGCCGAGTATGACAATTGGATGAAAGATTTGAGCCAATGAGGGATCTGCACGTCTCACAAAGCTCTATTTAAGCAGCGGGCTTTCTGAGCTCGGCGTCCTTCCCTCCACCTCACCATCATGAGAGCTGTTCAATAAATGCTGTCAGAAGAATCCTGAGTGTGGTGTGCTCCTTATCGGCGAGGCTGTGCGCTACAGTTGTATACCACATATCCAGTCCCACACATGTTTGTCCACATACTACCTTAGTATTTGTCTTATCTCACAACTTTTCCTTCTTTTGCAAAGAAACTGGCTAATAAAAGAAACCTGCCTTCAGCTTTTTCTTACCATGAAAGAATCATTTCTTATGGATATTTAAGTATGAGACCCATTATTGTCACTGGGCAAGCTCAGTTATAGAATATCCTCAGGGTATTTGTCAAGAGAAAGATTCTCTATCAAGATCAAATTCCAGACAGGCTATCCATGGATACCTTGTCTTTGTAAGCAGAAAAAAAAAATTTAAACAGTAAAACTTAGTCCTGACATTTCCCATCTGACCATCACAATCATTTCATATCTCTAAGTTTTCATGAATAAATTGGAAGCACTAATGTCATATCACAGGATAGCTTTTATGAAGATGCAATCACATGCCCTAAAGTTCACATTTAAAGTGCATTTTGCATCAAGTTCAGTATTTATTTCTGTATAGCTACATGCTTGGGGAATATACCATCTAATTCTCAAGCATTTTCAAAAACCCTTGAAGAAGTCTTGTACCAATCCACAAGTGATTCACCCTTTATTTACCTGTCCCCCACTCTGTGAAAGCTCTTATATTTTCCAGTTTTTATGCATTTGCCTACTTTAGATATTTTACATATAAAGTCTTAAACCATAAGTTCTTTTGTATCTGGTTTCTTCACTAAACACAATATATGCAAGCTTCATCCGCGTTATAGCCACATGACAATTTTGTGATGGAAAAACCACAGATCATTTCTATCTTATGCAAGATAAATACCCACTTCCCTAACAGTCTTAGATAGATACCAATCCACCTCTTCTTACAATCTTCCAAACACTGGAAACTTTTTATTGGGAAAGGCAGACTCTGCCCATTATTATAATGTTCTGCCTATTGAAAAATTGATCCTTGAGTTTAAGGAGTATCTACCTATCCAAGGCTCAGAAGATGGCTCAATAAAAAACTAAACATGACTGATCTCTGAAACCCATGGGGCTTTTTGGTTTGTTGGTTAGTTGGATTGTTGGTTGATTGGTTAGTTGCTGGCTGGAGGGCTGACTAATTGGTTGGATGGATGAATGGATGAATAGATAGACGGATCAATGGATGAATGGTTAGTTGTTTGTTTGTTTGGTTGGTTGAATTTTCTAAACTAGACATGGTAGAAATACCTGTAATTCCAGTGACGGAGAAGGGGAGACAAGAAGACTCAAAAGTATTTGCTGGCCAATCTATTTATATCCACCAGTGAGCTTCAGATTCATGTAAAGACCCAGTTTCAAAAACAAAGGTAGAGAGAAATTAAGCAGGGCAAACAGCATTGACCTCTGGTCCTCCATATAGACATACATGAATACAGAGAGAGAGAGAGAGAGAGAGAGAGAGAGAGAGAGAGAGAGTCAGCTGTGGAACTTAGCAAGCCAAGTGGAGAGAGTGCTGTTGGAGCTCCAGAGAGGCAGAGCCAGTGTGGGTGAGACAGGCCCTGTCTGAAAGAATGCAGTGTCTCAGCCTGTCCAACAGGCTGGAGACAGACCGAGGCCTCCGGCAGGTGTCTAACCAATGTAAGCATGGGATGCTGTAGAGTGAAAAATTATAAAGGCCATTTTATGAAATATGTGTAGATTTCTTGCCTTACAGAACTGAAAATAAGATTTCAGGCCTTCACATTCCAGGTGAAGGACACTTGCTGGATTACATTCCTCAAGCCTCGCCCAAGGCAGGAAGGCATTCCTGATTACAGATAAAGATGCTACCACCTAGGTGGGGCCCTAGCCCTATAGCCGGAAAAAGTAAAGACAGCAATCTGAAATGGCCGGATAGGGCACAATGGCATGGTAAAAACCACATTTTTGAGAAGAATGCAGGGCGATTTCCACATGACACTAATCATTTAGAGTGAATACCTCTAAATTGTTCCACTGTTTTCATGTTTTGTATCTTTAACAACCCCATCCCACTCCCCTGGTTTGTGGTTTTTCCCTTTAAAACCCTCCAAGGACTGGCCGAGGTCGTCGGACCTTGACTCCAGCGCGAGTAACTGGTCAGACCGCTGGCTGCCAGCTCTTTCCCTAATAAACCTCTGCTGATTGCATCCAGGTATGGTTTCTTGTGATTTTTGGGTGGTCGCGATTCCGGAGGCTTGAGGAAGGGTCTCCCGAGTATGGGGGTCTTCATTTGGGGGCTCGTCCGGGATATGCGACCACCTTAATCCAAGAACCACACTGGGAGGTAAAGGGACACCGCGGTTTTTCTGTCTGATTGTTGTGTGACCTTTTGTATAAATTGCCTGGTTTTTCATGTACTGATTTCTGTTTTTTCATGTGCGGGTTTGCCTAAATCGTCTGATTTCTCGTGTGCTAGGGTTGCCTAAATCGTGTGCTGTTTTGTCTAAGTTTGTTTAAGTTATTTGGTTTCTAAGTTGTTTGTGCCCATCTGTCTGGATTATTTGGTTTCTGAAAAGTGCACTTTGGTTTGGACTGGCAGCTGTTTCTGTCTCGTGAGGGGCAGTAAACCATTCGTTTCGAGAGGGGACAAATGAGTGATTAGCAGACGTGCTGGAGAGTCACTAGCTGCTGCACCCCCAGAGACGTTTGGGGGTTCATCTAGGTGCCGGGGAGGACGTGGAATCCCTCTAGGCTGGCACAGGTTTGCATCTAGGTGCCGGAGAGGACGTGGAATCCCTCTTGGCTGGCACTGGCGATTGAGACGGGTTTTTTTGTTAGTCTTTTTGAGTGTTAACAATGAAACTAGAGAGAAAAGGTCAGAAATGGCCACCGTGGTTGTTATGCTCTCATGGCAGTGTGTCTATTTTTGGTTTGTTCATTGCTGGCGTGTTAGAAATCTGGTAGACTTGGTCCAACATAGGCTGACCAAGTTGTCTGAATCTGTTAAATCTGAATCTGTGAAGACTGACCGCGTTGTCTGGTTATTGGAGTCTTACTTGGAAGGCGAGAGGCCTTCCAGAAGGTCAGGAGATCTGACCGTTGGATTTCAGGGGGAAGGCGAGAGGCCTTCCAGAAGGTCAGGGGATCTGACCGTCGGGTTTCAAGAGACTGAGCGCTCCTACTTGGGAGAAGACGTGGAAACCTTCTCCATCTGGGGTCGTGACCAAATGTAGTTAAGTGTTATTTGTGCCACCCGTGGCAGGGGTGAGCTATCTGTGTTTTATGTACTACACGTGAGAGGGGTGAGTTATTTGTGTTGTTTTTTTATATGTGTGTGTCTTTTCTTGGCAAATCATCTGTGTGTTAGCTGTTAATCTACTGTGTTAAACATCTTGAGTTAAAAATAGGTAACATGATTGCCGGCAGAGAGAGAAATGAAGCCGCCGGTACAAGAATACAACTGCAGAAAGGCGGGCAGGTCCTTTAATAAGGGGCAGCTACCTCGGTTCGTGCTCGCGGTTCGTGTTCCTACAGCCCGCCTACCGCATGTAGGGTATGCTTCAGGTAACAGCACATGGAGGGTGCCCTCACCCAGCCCGCTCACCCAGCCCCCACTTGGCGGGCGACAACTCGTGGTTCCCCAGCACAGCAACAGCGTGCAACAGCTACCTAGTTTGGTATTCCTGGCTGTACTGGGTACCTTGAGGTCACTAGTGCAACAAATGGCGGTTTTCCACCTGCCGCCTATGAAGATAGATGAGAACCCAGGTGATAAAAGAAAAAAGAAAAAAACCTGGCAGTGGAGCCAGGACAGCTAGACAAACAGCCGCAGCAAGATTGTTCACATGAGAGTTAATTATTATTTTTTTTTTTTTTAAAAAAAAAAGAGAGACAAGAACTGGTTAAAACTGCTTACTTAATTTAGTTTAAAACTTACTTGTGAGGCAGTCTTGATTTACACAAGAAAAACTGATAATTCGCCCTGCTCTGTGGCTAGGAGAAGGGCACCAGCAGAAAGTAGAAAAAAAAAGGGGCCAGCAGTTTTTTAGCTTCTATATGTAATAAGGAAGTTGATAATGATTTTTCCCAGTTTTATAAGTAAAGGAGTGCTTTTTTCTAAAATTACAGCTTAAAAGTTATAGGCTGCCCTGAGTCAGAAATATATATATATGAGTCAGGAATATATATATATGAGTCAGGAATATATATATATATATATATATATATCTCCTTCAGTTTTGATAAATTTTTTAGCCATTACTGTTTGAGACAATTTCATTATTTGTATGAGATTTTCATTAAGATTTGGTTCAAAGATGAGAGTTCTGACAAGATAAAATTAAAGAAGTGGTGAAGACTTGTGCTCTTACGTTAGACATAAAAATGTTTACTTTATTGTTCTTGTTGTAATCAGAAATAACTCTTTAAAAGGTTTTTATAGAACTATGACCAAAGTTTCTATTTTGTTAAAAGTTAAATTCAAATAAGTGTCAAATGTTACTCAAGTTGCCTTTTAAAAATTGTTAATAACTGTATGAACCTTCAACATCTTAATAATCCTTGCTGTGAAATGCTACAGATAAGGTAAAAGCCTTGCTTTCACAAGACCTTTGCAGGTTCTGGCCTTCAGATTGGGGACCCCGTCAATTGATCAGGCCGTGGTCAGCAGCAGGTCAATTTGGAGCAGATTTGACTGAGACCTCCATGTGACAGAAGGTAAGGGACACCCAGAGGCCCACGCCAGATTCCGCTGATAGGTCTTGAGAGAGAAGATTATATGAGACCCCACTAAGTTTGATCAGGACACATGAGGTTAAGCAGAGATCAGATAAGTTACCCACAGCCTTTCTAGACTAGCTCATAGAGACATTCTGTCAGTGTAGACAAGGCTCCAGAGGCTACAGAGACTACAAGATAAGTCATTGAAAGATTTAGGAAGTATACTACATATTAAAATGATTGATGGTAATAGCAAGTGAGAGAAGATTTAAAAGAAAGGAATAGAGAAGAGGAATAGAGAAGGTTTAGTGTAAGTCTAGAAGAAAAGAGTAGAGAAGAAGAATAGAGATCAGTTGCTGTGAGTCCACAGGAATAGAGAGGAATAGAGGAGACTAGAGAGAGGTGAAGAAAGAGAAAGGTGACAGGAAAGAATTTACAGAAAGCAGAAAAAAGGGACTCCAATCAAAGAGAGATAAAACTCTTTGAAAAAGACCAGTGTGTGCATCGCAAGTAAAGGAGCCAGCTTCAGGGTCCAAGAGGGGCCTAACAAATAGAAGCCAGGGCCAAGAAATCCCAGGCCTTGAAAAACATCCCAGATGGTGAAGATATTAGCTCTGTGTGAAGACAGTGATTAAGATAGACAGGGTCCTCCTCCAGGCCAATGGGCCAAAATATATTTATGGACTACCCGAAAATGGTGGACTAAGAGATGGGCTGGGTATCCCATTCATTTATGGTCATCCTAGACTGTTCCTACCCTCTGTCGGGTTGAGACTTACTCCCCAGGATTGGGATCCAGACAGGCTGCAACTAACTGACAAGAACTCACGGGTAGAGGAAAGGCTCCTCCTACTGACTCCATCCGGGAGCCGAGGTAACGTGCTTTACAGACGGGAGCAGTTTTCTCCATGCTGGTCAGAGGCAAGCCAGCACTACTGTGGTGGACACAAATGTCATCTGGACTGACTCCCCACCCCTGAGATCATCGGTGCAGAGAACAACCTTGGAACTTGGGGCTGACAAGAAAGCCAACATCTGCATGGACAACAGGTATGCTTTTGCCACAGTCCATGCCTGCAAGGCTATATGCCAAGAGAGGAAACCCTGATGAAACCGGAAGCTGTAAATATTTGTTGCCCAGGATACCAAAAAGGGAGGAGACTCCAGCCTGAGGCAACAACCGGACAGATCAAGTGGCTTGATACAGGAGCCCTCCCAGGTTTGGGGCCTAAAATAGACAATGGCGCACACAAGAAGGGAGAACTATACTCCCCAGAAAGCAAAGGATTTACCAGGCTAAATACACAGATGGACTCTTAAGATATGAGTGCAACCAAGCAGCTAAGAGACTTAAAGCGTATAAGGGACCTTAGGTTCTAAGCCAGAGAAATAATAAGACTTAGAATAGATAAGAAATACCTAGGAGAAAACAGCCTAGAATAGGGACCTTCTCGAGGTTTCAAGTGTCCTAGGTAATTAGATCAGATAGCAGTTTTAAGGTAAGTCAGGAATTGTCAGAGATATTAGAAGCTCCACTGTTTATATTGTCTCCGAAGCTCAGGACAGGTAGAGAGAATATACAGGACCCTAAAATTAAACTACCCTTGGGAACTGGCGCTGGCTAGAGTGTCCCTTGTTCTTGCTCCATACCCAGAATGCCCATTTTGTGTGAGAAATGATTTTTCAGGCTACTAAAAGACTGTTCCTGGTGCTGTGGACCATCCGACCTCCTTGAAGTTCACCATCACCACCTGTGACTGATGTCAACTGGAGAAGATCCAGATGCCTGAACAACCCCCTACTCTTTGGCTCCAGGTCTTCTGCTATCCTACAAGGCTAAAGAAGCAGCAGGCCTTGACTCCTGAGACCACCCCAGAGGCACAGGGAAAATGCTGCCTTGGAGGGTGGGACTTAGTGTGTGTACACCCAAGGTTAAATGACAGCTTGTGATTACAAGATTGAAGTTGAAATGTGAATCTAGAGTTATATAGATTTGTTCCTTTTGCAATTTCTCTTTATTATATATGTGATTTTATGTATATGTAGACAGCTATGTGCCACAAAATGTGGAAAAGTCAGAAGACAACTTTGAAAGTGTGCTACAAAGAAAAGGAAATGTTTTGAAACCCCTAGTCAATAGAATAGAGCCCAAGAACCCCTGCTAACAGATACCTATTGCCTAAAATTGATAAATGGTAGACTTACAGCTCCGGGTTAACACCATGTGTTTCCACTACTATCTTTGATGAAAACAAAGATTATTGTGTACTTGTCCAGCTAGATCCTGCAGGTACTCTTGAACTGAGTTTGAGATACACCCTAGATGATTCTGCAGACAGCCTATTTTCCTTGACTCTAGCTGTTACATTGTGACTAGGAGTGGCCATAGGTATAGAGACAGGTGTAACTACATTGATACAGACACCTCATTACTTTCATCAGCTGAGAGCTGCCACTGATGTGGATTTGAGAGCCCTAGAACAGTCAGTAACAAAGTTAAGTTGTTACTAGACTTGCTGTTTCTTAAAGGAGAAAGTCTGTGTGCTGCTCTAAGAAAAAATGTTACTATTATGTAGACCATTCAAGAGTGACCAGAGAGTAAATTCAGAAAAAAAGTTAGACCAGAGACAAGATAGAGATGCACAGCAACTTTGATTCGAGAGTTGGTTCAATCCTCCCTTGCTGGACCCCTTGTGATTTTACTTTTGCTCTTAACCATAGGCCCCTACATTTAAAATAGATTAGTAACTTTTGTTAGAGAAAGGATAAATGCTGTTCAGCTTTTTGTGTTGCGCCACCAATATAAGACTTTGGGTCAAGAAAATGGTAATTATGATGACACTGGAGTTTAAACTTTTCTAAAGATCCTAATCGGAAAAAGTGGGGTGAGAATAGACTTATTAATAATTGAGTTTTTATGATTAAAAACATAGCCAAATCGGAAAAAGTGAGGAATGTAGAGTGAAAAATTATAAAGGCCATTTTATGAAATATGTGTAGATTTCTTGCCTTACAGAACTGAAAATAAGATTTCAGGCCTTCACATTCCAGGTGAAGGACACTTGCTGGATTACATTCCTCAAGCCTCGCCCAAGGCAGGAAGGCATTCCTGATTACAGATAAAGATGCTACCACCTAGGTGGGGCCCTAGCCCTATAGCCGGAAAAAGTAAAGACAGCAATCTGAAATGGCCGGATAGGGCACAATGGCATGGTAAAAACCACATTTTTGAGAAGAATGCAGGGCGATTTCCACATGACACTAATCATTTAGAGTGAATACCTCTAAATTGTTCCACTGTTTTCATGTTTTGTATCTTTAACAACCCCATCCCACTCCCCTGGTTTGTGGTTTTTCCCTTTAAAACCCTCCAAGGACTGGCCGAGGTCGTCGGACCTTGACTCCAGCGCGAGTACCTGGTCAGACCGCTGGCTGCCAGCTCTTTCCCTAATAAACCTCTGCTGATTGCATCCAGGTATGGTTTCTTGTGATTTTTGGGTGGTCGCGATTCCGGAGGCTTGAGGAAGGGTCTCCCGAGTATGGGGGTCTTCATTGCTTTTGTATATTTCATGAAACAAGGTCATTAGTGACAGAGGTTCTGATCCAACACAAATCATCATCTAATTTTTAAATAGGGAGAGAGCAGAGAAAGATGCTCAGAGAGATATCATCATATGAACACAAGCCAAGGTGTTGTTTATTTGTCTGTCTGTTTTGTGAGTGTACATGATTTAGGCATGACACAGAAGGCAACTTTGTAGGCTCTTCTCCTACCTTTACATGGGCTGCAGGGATCTGATTGCCAGACCTGTGTCAGAGCAGTTTTTCCTAGTTGAGTCGTCTCACCCACCCATAAGAATGTCAATGATACTTCTGTAGGCACAGACTGATATAAAGAATTGAGGAAAGGGCTGAAAATCCTCCCAGTCTTGATAACATGTTAACCCTGCTGACATCTTGATCTGGAATGTTTACTCTAAAGAACTGAGGCAATAAATCTCTGTTGTTCTCTACAGTTTTATTCAAAGCAATCCCAGACCATTCCTACAACCCTAGTCTGATATCTACTAACAACAAAGCTGCATAACTCCTGTGGATCCCTGTTACCTCTTTCTATACAAAGGCTTACAAATACTTGTGCATTTTCAGAATACTATTGAGCCTTCAACAGCAGATATTCTCAAGACACTAAATATTTCTCTGTGCTTTTCATTAATTCCCTGGGATCTATCCTGCATTGGGGTAATTTACCCTCCTTTAGCATCTGTTAAAGTTGGAGAAAATACACAGGTCAACACGAGGACACATAACACAAGGCATGCCTAGACTGGCGGCATCTTTTAAAAGACACCCCCAAAGTTTTTTACCATTATTCCTGTTCTTATCAAATGATTATACTCATTAGCCTTCAAAATAAATGTCAAAACCCTGATCTTAAGCTCCTGTCCTCCCATCTGTGGTCCAGCCTGAATCCAACAGACACAGAGACCTTTTTTATAAAGCACAAACATGATGAATTAAGATCTGATGACATATTTATGTCCGTTAGGTTGACACCTTCAACTTGGTCTACAGACGCAACACAATACACCCTGACAACCCCAAGACTTATTCCGTGTTTCCTTGCCATTCCCTGGCCTGCTTCCTGAGCACATAAAACCATTCCACCTGCAGTTTCCTACCAATGTCTCTCTCCATGGGGTATCTGCATCTCTTCCCAGAAGACTTTCTAAGCATCAAGGCCTCATCTCAACATCATGTCCCCAGAGACAGCTCGGTTTTCATCATAACAAAAATGGTGAGCTTTCTCTCGACTTCTTGCCTGTCCGGGAACCTGAGAAATGTGTGTGTGTGTGTGTGTGTGTGTGTGTGTGTGTGCTGTCCACAATTTCCAAACTGATGTGATGTACTGATATATTTAATATTAATCTCATTTGTGACTGTATGACTGGGAGAATAGGAATTGCCTAGATTCTCAGGCAGACAGGCAGATTTAAAAAAAAAAAAAAAAAAAAAAAAAAAGATGCTATAATAAAAATAGTGAACTTCCAAGATGGCTGACTTCTTCCTCCAGAATTGAGAGAAAAGCCTGGCAGTTTAAAACAAAGGCCTTGTAGACACTAGTCTCCCACCAGCAGGTGGCCAGCTGATGGACTGGCTCAATAGGTGAGGCAGGATCAAGACATATTACAAAACAGTTATGGGACAATCAACTGTTGTAGCTTTCATCAAACTGACCAACTCTAAATTGGGGGAGGAAAAACTCTTCAAAGACATTAAAAACCTCAACCCTTTAGAAGAGGCTGGATATTTACATTTACCGAGTCTCTGCTCTGCTTGGCAGAGGGTCTTTTTCTCTGTGTGTCTGCTACAAGTTTGCCCTTCCTCAGAAAATACCTGTCTCCAACTGCCTATTCTGTCTGCAGCTGTCTGCCCTATTTAAAATTTCTCTGGAGCCACCTGTTGAGCTTGAGATTTCCTGCCTTTTCACTCTTTAACTGGCAGAGAAAACAAATGGAATCAAGACCCCTGGACTGTTATCATTTTTATGTTGAGTAGTGCCTGACACATAACAATTGATTAGCCAATTCTGTGGAATTAAGAAAGAATCCTTGAATTAATGACTCTGAGAGAAAGAACAGTGGACAGAGGAGGCTACCTTGGAGCAGGGATATCTGGAAGTTGAACACACTTTGCAAATGTCCTGAGAGGGAAGCACAGATTTCAGAATTGGAACTACCTGATCAAGAGTACCTAATACCTTCCTCTCCGGTTTTCAGGTTTTCCTGCACTGCCCTAAAGGTTCTGAATGATGACCTTGGTACAGAGCCAACAAGTTCAGAGATCCAAGTTCACAACAGTCTGTGGGGCATCTTCTGCAGATGCTTCTAGAACCTAGACAGAGTCCTCAATGTCACTTTGTGGGGACTTCGAAGCCTACACTCAATGTTTTCCAGAATTCCTCTGGAATTCTAGATCTCCTCTGGAGATCTAGAAGCTCTGCCACTCTGTTTTCCTAACCAATGAGAAATCATCCAAACCTCTTCTTCGGCAGAGAACTACTAGAGAAATGTTTGTTACAAAGGTCCCTGAGCAGAGAGCCAGCGGCTGCCTTGGGGCAGCTGAGCCTAGCACAGATCGGCTCCCTATGAGACCTTCCTGACTCAGAAATGGCTCACTGCACACCACCTAACGCTCCACGCCATCTGGCGCCAGCCGCCCCTTACTTCCCTTTCGGTGCTGGAGTTTTTATTTCTGAAGCAGACTCCCCGGCACCCTGCTGGGTGAGCACAGAAGCTCCTACTAATTAAAGTCTACTTTGTGATCAGTGAGGAGGGCTCTGCACTTTAACTGTTCTCCTTCTATCTGCTGGGGATGCTGCAGAGTGCCCAGGATTTTCATGTCTCAGATCCTGAGTCACCAGGGCACTGACCCATAAAACCAAGACGCAAACATACAGTGTAAAGGGCAGGTGGAGTAAGGGTTTACCTCACTGATAGAGCATTTGCCTAAAATCCGCAAGACTTGGGATGTGAGTCCAAATATGAAAGGGGGGAGAGGAGAAAGATTATGAAATAGTGTAGGTAAATCCGTGGTGCAAGATTTCCTAAGTGTTGTGCACATATAGAGAGACCTTTTTCATATACTATATTCTGACCCTAGTTTTCCCTCCCCCAACTCTTCTCAGAACCTCCCCACTTCCCTTCCCAGCCAACCCTATGCCTTTTCTTTGTTTCTCTTAGAAAACAAACAGGCAAAAAAAAATTTTTTTAATTTTTTAAAAATTGACAACACCAAAACAAAAGACAAAAGAGCACAAGAAACACACATATGCACAAAACTCATCAAAACAAAATCAGAAACCACATATACAATCGAAAGACTTAAAACAAAGCTATAGGAAACCAAGTCTACAGTAACTACTGAGTTCATTTTGTATGGGACATCTATTGCTGGACATGGGTCCTGCCCGTCAGTGCGGTTCTTATACTCAGTGAGACTTCATTGGAGAAAAATAATTTTTCCTTTGTTTGCAGTTGTCACTTTGAGGTAGCTTCTTGGTTAGGGATAGGAGCTCATGCTAACTTCTCTTTTCAGTGCTGGGACCCGTGTGGCTGGAACTTGTACATGTTGTCTTTATGAGGTAATATGCATGTCAGTCCTGTTGTGTCTGGATCCCTGGCATCATCCACCTTGTCTCTTTCAATCTTTCGGCCTCCTCTTTTGCATAGATCCCTTATCCCTGAGAGGAGGGATTTGATGAAGACATCCCACTTAGAACTGAGTAATGTGTATCTTAAGCTACTGTTTCTACCCTGCCCTGTGAGCTACAGCTTCTCCACCCATAAAAGGAGAAAGCCAAGTGTTCTAGCTTTAGTTTGTTGCTGGAACAAACACCATGACCAAAAACACCATGGGGGATGATGGGGTTGATCTGGCTTACATTTCCATGCCTTTAAATGTTGATCCATGTTTAATAGAGCACCAGATTTGTTCTTTTAAAAGCACAGTGGTTGTAGCTGGCATTGAAGCCCATTTTCAATTGAGGTGCTTGGATTCATGTTGCTACTAAGCTCTCCTTCTCCACTTTGTAGTCCAGGATTCCACCCAGGGAATGGTGCCGCCCATAGTGAAGGAAGTTTCACACCTCACATCACACAATGAAGATAATCCTTTATGTCTATCTCCAAAGGCCCACGTCCCAAGTGAATCTACATTCTATCAAGTTGATTATTAAACACTAATTATCACATTCACATTTGTGTTTCCAAAACACTTGGGCTCTCCTCTGACCCTAGTGAGGTTTTAGTAAAGAGACAGAAACCACAAGAGTACACAAATAAGGAAATTTTAATGGTTACTAATTAGAAGAAGAAGACTCATTAGTAAGAGTTACTGCATCAATACAATTACAACATCCATCTTTTCCTCAGGCTGGGACACTCCTTAAGAGCAGACCCTACATCAATAAGTCCTCATGTGAACTTTAGACTGCCAGGTCTCTTCAGATCTAAGAATAGTCTTCGATGCTTTGAATCAACCAGAACTTAAAGCCTAGGGACACTTAAAGATTAGGAGCATTGTGATGTTCAGGTTTGTGTGTTCTGATGAAGTTCTGGGTGATGACTGATGGGAGAAAGCCAGAGAGATGGAACTAACTCCTCAGAGGATGAAGCATCTACCACTGGGCAGGGGGAGAGAGGTCGGAGGAAAGCAAGGTATATTCTAGAAACCACTAGCTAGCCAACTTTTCAAAAACATGAGGGACAAAGTCATGGAGTATGAAGCTGAAGAGAAGACAAGGGGTATGCCATGGCAAGTATTTGGATTGCATCCGGTAGAAAGGGACAATGGAAGAGTTTTGGCATGGGACCCGACAGGATCAGAATCTGACAGGTGTGTGTAATAGGTCTCTCCATCACTCTGTTGAGGTTGCTTCAATAAACTTGGAAAGTGTCCCTTTCTGAAAAGTGAGATGTGTTCTGCTTCATAAATTTTGAACATAAGCAATTCGATTTTTTAAAAACATGTAAAACCAAGAAGGAGACAGGAAGAACAAACCCTTGGTATTGGAACCCTGAATGTTTAATCCAAAAAGGGTATACAACCCTTTAAATGGGTCAATATTATTAAAGCTTTGTAGCTATAATAAACAGCTCTACTGAACAGAACCTGAGAACACCCTCCAACTGCATTCAAAGGAGCCACATTATACGACAATGCCTGGGATTAAAACTGGCCAAAAGATGGTGTGTCTCAGTGCTTTTTGTCAGTGAGCTATTTATTCTCAGCTTTCCAGTAAATTCACTGTGTGAAAATTCAACATCATCACAGGAAAAAAAAGGACTTTCCTTCTGTCTTCCATCCCACCCTCCCAAATGTATACAAGAGACACCAAATGTAACAGAACCAATGTTATCTTAAATGAAATTTCTTTCAGCCCTGAGGTTTAGTGACTTGGCAATTTTTCTGTCTTGTGTGTCTCGTTTATAAAGCAGGCATAATTACCACTTCATAGTACATTTTTAAACATTTTATTAAAGCAGTGTAATTTGACAAAAATAAGTGTTTCTAAGGACTACACTTTTGCTTCATGTATATTTTTAATTCATTTTTAGTGAACCACAATTTAATGAAATTCCTAGGGTATTATCCTCATTTATAGAGTAAAAATGAAACAAGAAATAGAAATTATTTATATATAAATACTACTTACACAGAACTTAGCAGGATTAAGTTAATAAAAAATGATAGACTCTGACTTTATAGAAAAAAATAACTATAGAAAAAAGAGCAAATTTGTTGTATATGACATTCAAAAACAATAAATTCCTTCCGTCAGTGTGACCTGATCATTATTTAGCTATGTGTAATTAAAGGTGAATTTCTATGAGAAGAATGCCTGGTGATGTTACAGGGTAGTACATATGTTATTTATTAATTAAAGTAATTAAAACTTGATATGTGCATTTATAAAAGACACCCTTTGAAATAAAGAGGAATTTTAATGTTCTAATTTTCACTTTTGCCTTATCTATAAAACAGAATAAAGTGGGGTTATCGAGTTCATGGCTGATGTGAAGATTAACAGACCAAGACTATACCATGCTTCTGTGACTCTGTTGTGAAGTATAATAAAATATAGTGGAGGGAGCCAGAGAGTTGGCTGTGGTTAAGAGAGGATATGCTTTTGCAGACCTGAGTTTGATTCCTAGCACCCATATATGGAGACTCACAAGCACTTGAAAACTCCAGCTCGAAGGAATCTGACACCCTATTCTGGACTCTACAGGCAATCACATGCACAACAGAAACACACACAGGTACACACACACACACACACACACACACACACACACACACAAATTAAAACTAAAAATAAAACCTTTAAAAGAATTATAGAGGCTAGTATTGGTTTTCCTCTTTAACTACTTTTTCCCATCACTGCTGTTCATACAAGCTCTGAAGCACCGCCTAGCATACAGAAGTAACTGATCAATAATTTTAAATTGCCATATTTTACTCTAAATGATGCATGATAAATGATTTATGGTTGAGTGTGGATAAGAGGATATTCAGGCATAATGGCTTCTGTCATGATATAGCCTTGCTTATAAGAATGCTTAGATCAATGTCTGGCACAACCCTCTTAAGAATATCACATGGTTTAGCAAGCTATGCATACTAATAGAAATTCAACACAAACACATTTCTTTCCTCTCAGAAAGTTTTTGGGGGTGTGATGTTGTGTTTGTTTGCTATTTGTTCTCTATGTGTGCTTTCCTTCTTTATTTAAGTTAAAAAAAAGAATTTTTATGTAAATTTTAAGATTGTCCATGGATAGTGTACTTCTAGTGAAAAGACCTGGAAGATTTAGAGTTAGAAGAAAAGTCATTCACTGAGGAAGGAGTTCAAGCGTGTGCTTCATGTTTGTGGATGAGATGTATGAAGACACAATACACGGTGGGAAATAGTGCAAACATGGCTCTCCTAAGAAAATGTGTTCTTTGTGCCTTGTAGGTTAGTAGGGAAGAGATTGGAAATTTTGTTTCTGTTATCTGAAAGCCTCTTCAAAGGAAAAAGGAAGAGACAAGATGTCTGCTTCAAAGTCAGAGTACAGCTTCTACAATTTTATTTAAAAATTTTTATTATTAATTTATATATGAGAAGGTGTGTGGGTGTGGGTGTATGTGTGCTTGTGTGTACTCATGAATACAGGAGTCCAGTAATAGGCAACATATCCCCTGGAGCTGGATTTACAAGTGGTCGTAAACCACCCAACATGACTGCTGGAAATCCAACTCGGGTCTTCCCCAAAAGCGTCCATGCTCTTAACCATCGAGTTATCTGTGTCCAGCACTACAGTTTTCATGCAGCAGTATTGGCTGAAGGAACTAATAACTGAACCCACTCTGACTGTTCTCACCTGTCTTTGGTGGGAGTTTTTATGTGGCTGTGGCTAGTGTGTGGATTTCTGCAGTACAAAATAGTGTTAACTTGTGTTTCATATATTATGAAAGGGTCAACAAGAAACCCAGTGGGCAACCTGCCTGAGGGTTTATTCTCTTCAGTTTCTTCGCACAGTTGCAGTATCCCAGCAGGGTTGCAGTAGAGGTCAGTGCTGGCCTGGTAGCCCCCTTCCAGACCTGAAAGGCATCTGGGCTAGAAGCGAGCTTTTGAGTGTAGCCTGCGCACACCACGCTGATGCCGAAGAACACCTATGAGCACTCTTGAAAGTGATCTGACTCCCAGTTTAGACATTTTGCCTGCTCTCCACACCCTCATAGACACAAAGACCTCCGGCCCCTTGTTGTTTTTTACGATGTCATTTTCAGCTCACAGATACTACATCAAGTTTCATAATTTAAAGAGTAGAATGTTCCCTTCTATAGACTGAAGTTAACAGAACATTTAATTACCCATAATAAAAAGCTGTAGCTCCCACCTGAGTTTTTATGTATTTATTACTATGAATCATGATTTTTTTAATGGAGCATGTGGAGGTCAGAGGACAACCGCTGGGAGTCAGCTCTCTCCTTCCACCATGTGAGAGGCAGGATAGAACTCAAGCCACCAGGATTGTTGGCAAGAGCTGTCATTTGCTGAGCCATTTTGCTAGCCCCAGACCTTAATCTTTCATCTAAATATGGTGGAACTAACAAAATGTTTGAAAAAATACATAAAATGATCTCCCATTGGAGTTTGGATATTTTACACCTTTATCTCATTAGGATTCCTAATTTATAGGGTCCTTCTATTAATACCCCTAGTGAATCAGAAAATATGGAAAATGAAGGTTTTCTGTGTGCTAATTCCTGTAATTTTCTCTGGCACAATAAGTGAGTCAATAACACAACACAATTTGAATCACAAGACTGAAAATTGTATCTGCCTTCCATTCAGTTCCATTTAGAGATTGTAGAGACCCCCAACCAGTTGTCCTGGACTTGTGACTGCAGAGCCTGCTGTTTATCAGTGTGGTGGCTGGAATAAAAATGGCTGCCATGTGCTCAGATGTTGAATGTTTGTTTGATTCCCCAGTTGATGAACTGTTTGAGAAAGATTAGAATGTGTGACCTTGTTGGGGGAAGTGGGGATGGGCATTGGGGTTTCTAAAGCCTATGCCAGCCGTTGTCTTTCTCTTTGCTTCCTGTTTGTAGATTAGATGTAAGCCCTTAATAACTACCCCACCACCATGCCTGCCTGCTCTGCACTATGACGGTCATGACTCACCCTCTGAAAGTATAAGCAAGCTCCCAGTTAAATCCTTTCTTTTATGAGCTGCCTTGGTCGTGGTGTCTCTTCACAGAAATAGAAAAGTAACCAAGACAATTGGTTTCTCTGCGGATCCGTTAGAGGTCCAATAATGTCGAGAGTAGTCTCTCCCTCTAACTGTGGTGTGAGTGACTTCTCTGTCACTTCTAAATGGTCCCTTTAATCCTGAAAGCATCATTGCTTTCTGGTATAAGATGTTTTACAGGCTCACTTTTCCAACTCTAGTTTTTTGCTGCCTGTTCCTGCACAGACTTAGTAGTTCTGCCAAGTTGATTCAGAACTTTCTGGGTTTCTACCCAAGGCTTGTGGCTTTTTAACAAGGACCGCTGCTGAGACCAGAAAACAGGGGCTGCTCAGCTTGTCAGAACACTAAGCAAGAATCTTCCATGCCCGCGGCAAGCCCAAAGCTCCAGAGTCTGCCTTTATGGCCCTGCCTGTGCTTTGATGGTATCACTGTCTAAGCCTCTTATGGCGATGTGGTACTCAGTGCTAAGAACAAGATATTTGTATTTGTGTCCTGGTTTGAATACACTGGCCCTGCCTTTAGTGATTTAATCTCTGATAATATCAGAATACTCATTTCATGCATAACATTTTCTCACCAGTACAAATCAGATTCTGTATTGATGTATTTGTTGCAGTGATAGTCTCCAAATTGACAGTATTGTGACATGCTACAAGCTAAAGTTTTAAATTCTCCTCTGAGGGATTAGAAAGAACTGTAGAGCTTTAGATTCTATGTGATTTGCAAGGAGGAAAAAAATTATTGAGATTTGGTCTAAAAAAATATTGTATTATTTGTCTTCTCATTTTAGTTGGAGATAAACTAATTGAAGATGCCAGTGTCTCAGGGGCATTATCTTAATGCTACACATACTCAAACTTCATAGAGTCAATCAAATGTTCAAACTTATAAAAGATGTAAAAGATTGCAGTCACATATAAAATAAAACACAATTTAAACCAATATTGGTGGCTCATGCCTGTAATACCAGGACTACAGAGGCTAAGGCAGAAGAGGGTTGGTATACATTTGATGCCAGCCTGAATTATATAATGAGGACCAGGCCTGGAATATAAGGCAAATCCTTGTCTCAAAAAAATGCAGATATAATTTAAATATTTCAGCAATTAAGAATACATATGAAATATTACAACCTTAAATCATAATTAGGAAATTCAGGTGGAAATGTCTGCGGTGTGATTTCAGTCATGGTGTGATTGTTCTATAACCTTTATATAAGACATGAATATTTAACACACCCCAATCTTTGATATCATTCATTTAAAACTGGAGCTACTCAATTTTAATGCAGATTCGTAGATAAAAATCAACTCTTCTATATATAGAAATTCTTAACTTTTATTTTGCTGCCATTTGTGTCTAATATTACAAGGTTATACTCAAGATACTTTATTGCCAGGAAAAGTGGATAAATGCCCTCATTATAAAATTAAATATATTGCTTGCTTTTTATATTAACATATTTAAAGGAAATTACCTTCAAACCCTCAATTCAGAATAAATGTACTGAAAATATGAGATCCAAGCAGGGATGCACTGTCTTTGCTGTTAGACAAGAGGATTGTGTTCTTTGCCTCAGGATCAAATATCTGGTCAGTTCCTTGTTTTGGGGCTTATTTATAGAGCCTCAAAGTTTATTAGTTTAAAAAGTTTTAATTCTTATATTTTTATCTCAGATAATTATTACCTTCCTGTTTCTCTTAACAATGGTAATTTGCATATAATAAAAATCCCAGATTTAAATTCATTCTAGTTCATGTTTTACAATATACATTTTCATCATATGTATATATATGTGTGTATGTGTATACATTTATGCATGTATGCATGTGTGTATGTTTATGCATGTGTATACATTTATCCCTGTGTGCTGTGCATGTGTGTGCATTTATGTATGTGTGTGTGCATTTATGAGTGTGTGTGTACACTTATCCATGTGTATACATACTTGCACTCCTTTCCAGTAACAATTTCTCAATACCTTGTTTTTCAGAATACCAAGTTTCTGAACTCTTCATTTTTATTTTACCCACGTTAGATTTTTAAAACTCTGAGTCCTTTTGAGGTGACCGTTCCTTTTATGTAAAAAAGCAATGCAGTAATTTTTCAAATATGATCACAAAAATATTGACACTTCCTCCCTTCAAAAAGGAAGTATGTGTTCTCTATGCTTAGAGCTGGTTTTGGTTTTCCTAATACTTGTAGCTCTCGATGCAAGACCCAGGCCTAAGGAGTAGGGTGCTTCCATTTTCAATGTTCTCTGTTCTCTGTTCAGCCCAGGCAACCATGCTGTACAGAAGCCTCAGCTCAGCCACCTCAGTGAATGCCACAGAAAATAGAGACATGATGAACATACATGTGTTTATCACTGCCCAGCTTCAAATGTGTAGGAAAATAAATGGAGGCTATTATTACACCACTAAGGTTTGGAATATGTTACTGTGTAACAATAGAAAGCCATAATAATATTGTATTCAGGGCCTATAATAATACAATATTATATTGTATTATTTGTATAGTAAATAAAGAGACCCAAGTTCTTCCAGATGCCTCCTAAATGATCTGGGCTAATAAGAACACTTTTAAAATATAACACTGCTTCCACAGTAAAGCATTGCAGTACACTATATAGAAAGTTACACAAATTTAGCCTATTTGCAATTGTTTTCAAAAGGAGAGATCCATAACGAAAGGCTCTTGGTGATACTAGAGTGGACTCCAATCCAGATTGTTGGGCTGGTTACACAAATTTACTCATGCAGCAACAACTCAATGGGACCGTCCGCCAAAAGTGAAAATCTACACACATGTCCAAATCTCGAGATGTCTGAGGTGGGGCTGTGCTTCGGTGAGTGTCACTGACTCTAGGGAAATCACCTTGATCTACTAGAGATGCTTAACAAATATCTTAGCTGGGGTGTTTTATAAATAACAAAACTGAACTGCTCTGGAAGCTGAGAAGTCTAAAATCAAGGTGCCAGCAGATCTGGTGTATGGTCAGAGGCTTTTCTTCAAAGTGGCACTTTCTGTGTCCTCACATGGGAGAAGGTATAGTCATCTCCCTCCAACACCTTCTATTAGAGCATTAATTAATGAATTAATTAGTTAGCATTTTTAATGAGATCATTAACACCATGAAGAAGTGGAGCCCTCAAGAGGCAGTCATTTCCTCAAAGTCTTACCACTCCTGGATGACACATGCAGGAGTCTTGGGGGGCAGTACATAGGCAATGCTCTCAGCCTACCACAACAATGCATTGCAAAATTCCAGAGAATTGGCACATGGAAGAAGCAGGATGCAAGGTATGCAGCAAGTAGGCCCTGCATCTATTGGATGATAAGAGCACTTCAAAATAAAAAAAAAAAAGAAAGAAAGAAAGAAAGAAAGAAAGAAAGAAAGAAAGAAAGAAAGAAAGATCATGAATCCTAAGCTGTATACAGTAAAGAAACGAGTTTCAGTGGCTTCATGGGAGTGTGGGTTGAAGATCGGGCATGATGCTGGTGATCTTTAGGATAAGCATTCTTAAAGGCTCAGGGACTCCAGCAAGACACTTCAAAAGCTTATACTTATACAGACACAGACAATTTCATAGACAAGAGCATCGCACTCAGGAGGAAAACAGAGGTAGAGGCACATGACACAACAGCAGCTTTAAATAGTTGCAGAGTCTGGAGCTGATGAGCCTGTCTGGACTCATTTCTTCGGTGCTCAGAATGTTTAGCAGCTATACAGTGCACAAGCCATTCCAGCAGATGGAAGAGGGCCCCACCTTCTCAAAGATGGGAGGATTTGCTCTTCATTTTCTGGGGTTTTTACAAGTATCTGCAGATAATCTGTTTCTTAATGAACTTGAGAAACCTCAAGCCCAGCGTGCTTGTTCCTTGTTCTTCTATAGACTCCATCTCCAACATGCACATTGTCCCCATTTGACAAGAGAATAGTTTGTTTGTTTGTTTGTTTGTTTTTCAGGCTTTTTTTTTTTACCTTCACACTTCAGGAGCAATACGAGATACGAGAAAAACGTGGTATGTCCTCATCTATCAGGCACTATCCTCACCCCTTCATCCCTCCTAAGTAGGTACCACTTTAGTTTAACAAAAACCATAGTTACAGGTAAGACTCTTTAAGAGGAGTGAGAGACAGAAGGAGCCAGGGATCAAATGCAACATCCATGAAGAAGACTGTTCTTTAAGAAGGTGTGGAGGCAACACAGACTAAAGGGAGCCAGATGGTCTGATCCAGTGGATGCTTCCACTGGAAAGAACAAAATTTTCATGAACTGTCCTTCACTCAGAGTCAGCACTAGCCTGCAACAGGTCATGATGGGAGAGCAAACAAAAGAGAAATTTTAAACCACAACATTGGCTATTTTTACCATGTGGTTTATATACTGTAGCCATTTTCATTACTGTTGAAATTAAAGACTACATATACCCTTTTAAGTGTGAGGAGACTACAACACAGAAAGATTAAAATAAAACTTCACCATCTACTAAAATACCCATATGTAGGAAGAGAATACACCAACGAGAAGCCAGGAATAGCCCTTGCCTGGATGCTCACCACTCCAGGATTCTTCAAGATGTGTTTTACTCTGTAAGAACAACCGAGACACCATGCCTCCCACACTAGCTCCCCCAGATAAACACATTTGGGTTCATAGCAGGACCCTAAACTCACCAGACACTCATCCCCCAAAGGCTGATAATAAATTCATAAAGAATAATCCAAATGTAAGTTTTGAAACTAGAGAAAAAATAATCAGTAATACAAGATATATAGCAGGAAAAGATCCAAACACATCTTGCAAACCAGGCTAAGCACAAGAGAGTGCAGCAAGACTTGCTCCCTGTGGAGCTGCGAATAATATCTACCCTTTCCATATCACAGTCTCCTATTGAGGAAAGTCAGGGCAAGAATTGAAGCAGAAATCATAGAGGAATGCTTACTTGGCTACTTTTCTTATCTAAACCAAGGACACTTGCTGGAGGATAGCACTGCCCATGGTGGACTAATCCTTCCTACATCAGTTACCAACCAAGAAAATGCTAATGAAGATGGTGGCTGTTTTGCACAGAGGACAGTTCTGTACAACAGGAGGAAAGGGTGGGTACCCCTTTGAATTGGGGATATGACTACAAAGATCCTGCAGGGAAGCTGAGGCAATGAAAGAGGCAACAATGAAGGAGGGAGGGAGGGAGGGAGGGAGGGAGGGAGGGAGGAGGGAGGGGAAGGAGGGAGGGGAGGGAGGGAGGGAGGGAAGGAGTATTTCATGTGTGAGTATGTGACATAAGGATGTTCCTTGCTGTGGGTTATATGGGTTAACTATTCATTCTTCACATAGTACACACTCATGTTAACAAAGAAGAAAATTGTAGGAAGCAATTCTAATGAAAAGAAAGAGGCAGGGCACAAAGAGAGCACATAAGAAAGAGGGTGGCAGTATAAAAACTAAAACAAAATCAGAATAGAAGCTGACCCACATGGCTGTGATGAGTGGAGCCACTGAAGAACATGAGAGGGGAGTATTTCCCAAGTGATGCTGGGTGCACATGGAAAGAGAATGAAACTCAGTCCTCACCCTATGTCGTGCAGAAAGCCTTGAGCCAGTGAAGCAGCCCTTCTTCTAGAAAATAAGACTAGACAGTGCCCCCACAGTCTTGAAGCATGCAGAAGATCTTTATACAAGTGTAAACTGTGTGAACCAAGGGAGGAAGATAAATAAGCAAGGCTCCATTGCAAACCAGAGACTTTTGTGTATCAACTAGTGCCTGTTGGAGAATATCAGTGCAGTCAGTGAGTAGAAAATACACACAGAAACAACCTAAGACTCATGTTCAGAGTTCATGGCTTTGCAAATACATTGTTATATAATTATAAACATATTTGATTAAGGAATATATTTTCATATCTAAATTATAATAAGAAAGGATATAAACTCAATTTTAAGTTTGGTAAGAGTTTCATGTAGATACCTCACACATGAAGACAAGCCCTCAGTATTTTACCGGTATATTTCTGTTGCCCAACACCCTATTTCATAGCTCAGAAGTTCTGCTTTCTACAAAGCACTAGCATGTGAGCACTGTTCAGCCAGCTTCTCTGACATTTTGCAATAGACTCTGCCTGTCTACAGAGTGCAAGCTGGTTAGAAACATTTCCTGGCCCTAAGTCAGCTGGTCATGTTCTTTCACTAGCATAGCTGTAGCCTCAGCTATGGGAAAGAAGCTGGCCAACTGGGAGAAACAGGATCATGACTTTTGAGGAGGTAGGCCACAGGCATCTTCCAGGGTCCCAGGGCCTAGGGTCTCTCAATTACAGGATAGTAGGGGCAGTGTGGCATGAAGAAGGAATTTAACAGATTTGCTCCCTACCTTAAGTGTACCCTAGGTTCCTGAGATTCAATGAAATGGAGTCCACTCCCCATCAATCCCTGCCCAAGTGAAGGACAGGGAATCTTCTCCTTTTCCAATTCCAGCATTTATTTTTTTTTCCAGTGTCTGATTTGTTTACAACAAGCATATCAGTCTTTCTCTCACCTCTCTGGTGACTCTGGCTTCTCTCTCTGTGATCTCTTTCATCAGTTTCCCTGAGCATTGCCACTATTGCTTAGGCCAATCTGTTTGTCCTGCTTTTCTTCCACCAAAAATCTTTATTGACCAGTCTTCAAAAATTGGAACCTATTCATACCCTCAAACCCTTCTAACTTCTAAAGTTTCTTTCTGATATCTGGGGCCAACTGCGTAGCAGATGCAATATTGTTTGTTCACTGGTTTTCTGGCACATCTGACTCTATGGGAATGAACGCCTAGTGAGCCTCACAGAGGTGTCTAGGAATGCAGCGGGCGATTCTCTGTGCTTTGGAATTACCTTGCTCACCTTGACTAGATCGGTGGTTTTCTAGCAGCTGCCTTCAATCCTCCTAAAAAGACATAGCAAATATTGCCCAGAGCCTTCTTACCTCAGTCAGTGTTGGGGTCTGAGTCAGGCCAGACAGAGGAAAATCCACTCTATCTGGGCTGCAATGTCCAACAATGCTCTTCTGCCCAGCCCAAGGGCAGCCTTTCTACTTGAAAGCCAGATTCTGTCCTACTCCCTCTCTCACAAAGAGGGTAACCAGGAGCTGTTGACACTCATGGTGTATATGTCTGTGATGTGAATTAGTCACCTTTCACAGTAACAAAATACCAAGGCTACTGTGAGGAAGAATGTTTAGCTCAAAATTTTGGAGTTCAAGAGTTTGGCCCTGACACTGGCTACAGCACTTGAGGGCAGAATGCCATGGTCAGGGTTGCTAAGGAGCCAGGGAATGAGTGATTACATGTTGAACCAGGGACACAGAAAAACTGGGCAGAGACAAATCAGCCTTAACCCTGTCCCAAGCCCCGAATTTCTAGGACATCCCCTCAATACCCAAAGGACCTTCCACAAGACTCTTCTTCCTTATAAACCTATAATCCTTCCAATGACACCACTATGAACAGCCTCCACACACCAAGCATTTACCCCTGGGGAACACATGGTACATTTAAAACCATAGCACAGAAGAGTAGTATTAATCTTTTAAAAGGAAAGAAATTCTGACATAAGCTTTCACATGGAAGGTTGTTTCATCACCTCAAATGGAATCAGCCAGTCAGCAAACAAGCCAACCAAACTCAAATATTGTAATACTCTACCTGCACATGCTATCAAATGCAATTAAATTCACAGAAATAGAAAGTGTAGTGGCTGCTGGGAGGTGCTGGGTAGAGAAAGAGATGGGGAGCTATTTACTGAGCACAGAATTTCAATTAGGCAGCATTGCTAGAGATTGGGTACATAACAACCGTGAACACACTTAATATTCAAATGTATAAACATACCTCCTATTCAAATGTACACTTGAGTTAGTTAAAATGGGACATTCGTTTTTAGGCATGTTTTGTCACAGATAATTTAAAAAATCGAAGCGTATGTGGCTGATGTCATTTACCTGCTGAATGAGGTAAGAGAACTCTGACACTAAGAATCACAGCTCTGTCAGGGCAAGTCCTCTGTGCCGTGTAACCTCCCACTGTCACTGCTGGCTCTCTTTAATCTCACCTCTTGCTGCCCAGTACAACTTTCTGTGATCCTCCATAGCCATGCTATCGCGTGCAGTTGCCACTCGCTCTCAGTGTGGTTCCTGAGCACTCAGAACATTGGCAACGTGACTGAAGACCTATATTTTTAATTTATGCAATTATAAATTAATTTTATTATTTAATTCCGGCTAGCCACATGTGTCTAGCATGTCCATGTCTTGATGCTGCCAAGGTTTTGCCCCATCCTTCCTCCACTGCTCCACAACTTTTCCTTAAAATGACTTGGAAGCAAAGCCCTGTCTCCTGCTCTCCTCTACAGCCGGTCTCACCTTGCCCTTCCTGTTCGATTACACTTATCCCAATCATCAGATCCAGTCCCTGAACAGTAAGCTCTCTCTGCTGTCCCCACATAAAGAACTCCTCTGGGGTCTCCTTTTCATCTCTCTATTCTGATGTCAAATATTTGTTATTGTGGAGCAGCTGATAAGTGCTGTTCCCAGCTCCCAACTGTTGTCAGATGACAACAAGCTATGGGGGATCCCTGGGAAAACTCTAGTCCAGACAGTTCAAGTAATTTGGGAAGAACTATAGCCACTCAAGTCTAATCAGCTGCTACTGGGGTGCCATCTCCTTACCCGGGAAGACACATTCAGAGAGATATCTGGCCTGATTGTAAAAATAAGTGTCGTAGAGGAAGAAGCAAAGAAAACTACAGAGAGAGCCAAGTATTGGAATCAGATGGCTCTGAGATTTACTCCACCAATGCAGCACACAATCTATCATCTTGAACTAGCCCCGACTGCACCGGTTCTGCCATATTTTGGATCTACAAGATGAAGATAATAGCACATTTCAGATGATTAAGCCAGGCATGTAACAATCCATCATTAAATGACATCTGTTAAAAGTGGCTTACCTTGTATCTACTCTTCTTTCAATGATCTCATTTCCATCTCTTTATCCATTGCATTGTAATTAAAAAAAAAAAAAGATAGTTATAGGCCCCACCTGCTTTTTCCAGAAGGTGACCCTATGAACTTGGACCTTTATTTCAGTGAGCAAGGTAAAGTGGTTGAGTTGGAATCAGGTCTATATGTTGTTTGAATGTAAGAAAACAATACCTTGTGTTTGTTGTTTTTCTTTTATATGGCTGTCCTGGAAGTGGGCTAAGTGTGTGGTGGGTACTTCCATCATCTTTGGATTCAGAAAAGGAGTTACAATATTGACCTCAAAGATTATATGTGTGGTCCAAAAGACACCAGGAAAAAAAAGTAGGAAAAATACTAATACTTTTGCTTTATTCCATGAAAGAAAATATAAACTAAGAATCTTGAGAAGAGTTAACTCATTGTTATACAATCTCAGAGCATCCTGGAGCTTTAATCTTGAACACATAAGATGGTATTCAGATTATGAACCAGTTATTATGGCTAAATGCCATATTCAGAGGAAGGTTTGACCAGTGTTTCCACTGTCATGTCAAGCAAGTATGGAACCAAGCTGTCATTGGAGATGGTCTGTGGCAGACACAGCTGATTCTCAATATCTCTTTTGAATTTTTTTCCTCTGTGCTAGGCAAATATCCCAGCTTTTAGCTGAGATTTAGTTTTCTCTTTCCTGTGGGCATGACTGTGGGCCTAAGTGACTCCCTAATTCTGTTAACATGTTACTGAAGATCCTGAATTCTCACCTTTTTAATAGAGTGCTTTCCCTTTTAATAGCTAAGTATTATTTCTCTGTATCATTACAGTCCTCTGCTATGATTGGAAATATTAGCTCAGTGGTAGCATAAGCTATCACTAACTTGCTAGAGCCCTAGTTCAATGTGTGCAAGGTTCTGACTTCAATCCCTAGTACCTCAAAATAGAAGAAGAAGAAGAAGAGGAAGAAGAAGAAGAAGAAGAAGAAGAAGAAGAAGAAGAAGAAGAAGAAGAAGAAGAAGAAGAAGAAGAAGAAGAAGAAGAAGAAGAAAAAGAAAAAGCCTCTTCAGATGAATACCTAAAGCTACTGCTACTTTTGTCACCTAGGCCTAGAGGTCATGAACATGTAACTGTAGATCAAGCAGCTACCTGAAACTCTTTCACTTCATACTCATCTTCTCTAGAATACAGGGTGTGTGTGTGTGTATATGTATGTGTGTGTGTGTGTGTGTGTGTGTGTAGGAGGAGGAGGAAGAGGAGGAGAAAATACACTGTAGTGTGAATAAAAGCACACTCTCCAATAGTACCGTTGAGTCAACCAAAAACAATTGATTCATGGGGGAAACATTTGTCCAGAATCTAATAGTACAAAAAAAAGTCAGCTATGAGATTCTTCATGAAAATAAATAGGCCTAGGTCTATAACAATGATGCTGTAGGGAACTGAAATTACCAAGAGTAAAGGTATGAAATGGCTGTATGTTGAAGACATTAACTCATGAATTAATGAACAAAATGGACTTCGATTACAACTCACTTAGAAAAGTCAATGAACCATAAATTTACATATAAAAGAATATTGACTCAAATTTTCAAAGCCCACCCTAGTCACAGAGCAATAATCTGTGCCGCTGGACGCAATTTGCTTTCCTTAAGCAAAGCCACCTACTTTTGCATTGCTGGTGGCTTTCTACATGGTAACTTCTACCTTTACGTGGCTCAATGGCAAAAGTCTAAAAAGTCTCATCAAAGGCAATAGCTCCAGCCAGAAATAGTGGCTCATCCCTGTGAGTCTGGCATTTAGAGATGGAAGCAAGAAAATCATGAATTCAAGCATAGGCCCATGCTGAGATCCTCTCTCAAGCAATGGCAAGAATTCCTATCTGACCAGTCAGATACCTTTCTCAGCTTCATCACTCCA
Source organism: Arvicanthis niloticus (assembly GCF_011762505.2). Lineage (NCBI taxonomy): Eukaryota > Metazoa > Chordata > Mammalia > Rodentia > Muridae > Arvicanthis > Arvicanthis niloticus. Next base: position 43,624,807 of record NC_047664.1, on the reverse strand, counting down.
AGTAGAGAACAACCATTAATCACTTTAGTTAATTTTAAACTCTTTTTCCTCCCAAGGTTTTAACTTGATTTTAATTACTGGGGAGAGAGGCACACAGTCACATAAGACAGGTTTCTCATAGAGGAGGATGGTGTTAGATCCTTTGAAGTTGGTGTTACGGAGAGTTGGGAGCTACCTCATGTGGGTATTGGGACCACACTTGGATCCTCTGTAGGAACAGCATGCATTCTTAACCAACGAGCCATCTCTCCAGACCCATCTCAAAGTCCTACATTTTTCTTTTCAGTACAGGTCTCTTCAACTTTCCTCAGCTTCACCGACTCCCCCAGAGTCCTTGTTCTCATTTTCCCCTAATAACTGACTCTTTCTTCCCTCTCAGGAATTTTAGAAGTGCTGTCACCCCACACTGGCATTGTTTCTCTTCTCCAGTCACTTTTCCCAGACCCAAGCATCTCCTTGGTCTACTAGACTTATTTCAAATGCTTCTTTCTCAGATAAGGTTGTCTTGATCCTCACGTAAGACACGATCTCTTATTTCTGCTCTATCGTATAGTATAGTGTTTCCACACCCCTGATGCCGAATGTATGCCCATTTGAGGGTTGTCAGCTCCCCAGGGATGCACAGTAGTTTGGTGTTTGTTGTAGAAAAGATAGAAAGGGAACCAAATGAGCACACTTCACTCAGCGTTGACCTGCTCATGCCATGCAGGAGGCCTGTGATCTTTGTCCTGCACGCTTTCAAAATTAGGGAATCAAATAGGCCTATGGACAGTTAGATTTAAGCCTTAGGATAAAAGATTGTTTTAAAATTCAAAAGTTCTATTTTTTCAAAATCCATGACAGGCTTCCCTGCTTATGAAGCAAGGTCCCAAACATCGATAAAGTCCAGGGCAAGAAGTTTAGACAGAAGTTGGTTTACACTGAAAGCTACTCCATCAAAAAAAAAAAAAAAAAAACGACATTTTAGAAAGGCTTGGAGAGGGAAAAGAATGCAAGTTAAAATAACACATATAAACATGAGGTTGGCATATAATCTGTCAGTTATTTCAGTAAATATTTATTTCCTTTTGACACATTCACTGTGTTCTTTTGGGGTTTTGTGGAGGGGGCTTGGTAATGAGCTGTTTATTATGATCTGTGGCAAACCAGAGCAGTGCAAAACGCAGCCACCTACTTAAGGCAGAATAAATAAGTTCCCATTGTCACAGCCTCCACCCACCTGAGCTTCAGTCCCAGGCAAGGCTTGCCAACGACACTTGAAAACCACCAATTTACTGCATGTGCCGTATGGTACTCACATGGAAGACAGATCTACTGACTCGTTAAAGCGCACTAATTATTCTAAATTTTCAAAGTGAGAACATATGGGAGCTGTTTTCTTCAGTGATGTTTCTACTTCAAAAACAAAAGTGCATACAACTGAACAAGTGCTTTCCAGAATCTATATCCTTTGGAAATGGTATTCAAACTTCACCAAATTCACTACATTAATTAAAAAGCACAATCCCTCTCTGGTCAAAGGCTGTCTGATAGCCAATACATTTTCTTATATCTGTTTATTTTCACTGCCCCTTTTTCACTGAGCTGTGACTATGCCAGCAAGGTGAATATAGCTGAATTAAAAGTATATATTCTGACTGTTCTATTAATTGTAGGTCAACAAATTGTAAGCAGCTGGTATGATGATTTTTTAAATTTCTTGTATTGCTTCCCCTGATGGAACAGATGCCTTGATGCAATGAGGATGCTGCCTCCAAGGACATATTGTACACCATGTTCAGCCATGATGACCTCAGCCTGAGGAGAGAGGAGCCTGAGGGATCAGAGACGGGCTCAGTCAGGAAGACTCTTTTATCTTTACTCCTGTAACGGAAATGAACTTTTGACTTCTTAACAGATATACTTCAGGATCTGGGACCCACAAGCAACTCAGTGGAATATATTGTTATTCCTGAAAATGCCCAGCACTCAAGGAAACTAAACACCAGGCTGCTGGAAAGCTAAGCCAGGTCACAAAGAACTGTAGAGAGCTGAGATCATTCAATGACGGTAATATTTGTCTAGATTTTTAACCACTACATTATTGATGAGATTCTCATTCTTTTAACTTTCTGTGTACATGACCTTTGTTCTTGCTAGCCTGCATTTGCCTGGGAGCAAAAATGAGACCTTATCCCAGATAGAATGCATAGAGAAGGAGAATGCTGATATATATATTTTTGCTTTGACTTGCAAAAATGGAATGGACCTTCAGGCAAAGGTCCTGAAAACCAAACTGTTGTCTCAACAGTAAGTTCTCCCAATCTTGGTTTCTCCTCCTTTAACCTATGGTAGAGCAAGTGTGTGGCATCTACTCTGATGATGGCCTTCTGAAATATGAAAAAAAAAATAAAAAATCTTCCCTCGTACAGTACCCAGGGGACAGAAAGTCAGCTATTCTGGGAAGGGATGTGTTCTTTTTTTTTTTTTTTTTTTTTTTCTTTCTATTGATGTGATGAAGCACTCTGACCCAAAACAACTTAGGGCTTTGGGGGTACAGTCTATCACTGAGGACAGTCATAGCAAGAACCTCACTCTTAGACCCATGCTTACTTAGCTAATGTTCTTATATAGTGCAGGACTACCTGCCCAAGAAATGGTACTATTTACAACTAGCCGAGCCCTTCCATTCCAGTTAGCAGTCAACCCCACCCCTGGTCACGCCCACAGGCCAATCTGGTCTGCACAATCCTTCAACTAAGTTCCTCTTCTCTAAGTGGAAAAGGAAGAGGAGAAGGAAGAGAAAGAGAAAATGATGACAGCATATGACCCAGTTTGGGGTGCTTGCTGAGAAGTCCTTAAGAAACTGATAAAAGTGTTATGAAAACATCAGAAGGGTAAGATAGGAAGAAAGCAAGAGGCACAAACATGCCTTGCTGGGCAAAGAAAGATTTCAGTTAAGAACAGGACATCCACCACAGCCTAAGATGGAGTCTCCAGTCACACCTCCAGAGGACATGAGAGGCAAGTAAATCACACAAATCACAAACATAACACCCTCATAGGATACACAGGCTGGTACGTTCTGTCCGGTAAAGGTTACCAAGGCGTACATCATTCCTCAGGCTTCCCCACCCCTTGACTTTACTGTGCCATTCAAGGACAAGGACAATTGTGCTTCCTCAATTGTGTTCAGATCCAAGTTCCACATTTATATCAGAGAATATTTATATTCCCATTTTAATTTATTTCTTCTTTATCTTATGCAGTTGATTAGCAAAAAGAAATGCTAATCAACTGATTTCCCAGTAAAGTAACCACTGTACAAACTAGTTAAGCAATAATTACTTTCTGTACATCACAATTGTTTGTGGCTCAGCTATTCACTGAATCACTCAGGTTTGATGCCACAAAGTTAGCTGCATCTCTCTCCCATGGACTGTACACTAGATCATCCCTTGGTTTGGTGATCATCAAAGTGTCTGACATTCCAGGATCAGCTTCCTGCCTGTTCCAATCATTAGAAGAGTAAGTGAAAATAGGGCTTGCTATGCAATGGTCACCTTTCTAGGATTCTGAGATTTGCATTTGTTACTTGCCTTAAGCTTGCTTACATACTCTACTATCAAGGATAGATGTGAACTAAATATCTATTCAGCCAAGCATCTAATCCAAATAACGGCATGAAATAAAGTGCAGGGATTCCTAGGAGACTATAAAAGAGTACCTAACCTAGTCTAACCTAGACTTAAGTAGTCTGTGGCTCAAGAGTTACAGTGTAGGTCATGTGACTTCACAGAGATGAAAATCATGATAACATTATTACATGGTAACATTATTATGTTATCTTGGCGTTAGTGGTCCTAGACTTGCTGCATACGCACATTATCTGGGGAGTGGTCCAAGCTGAAGGCTGTCTCACAGCTTTATCAGAAAGATGCTTGGATCATGTGGGAAAAAATTTCAACAGAAGGATGTAACTTAAAGTCATAAGAACACTTTTAAGTTTAGTCATCAGAGAAAAACATGGTCACTTTCCATTTTCTTTCTTTCTTTCCTAGTGCTAAAACATATCAGCAGAATTTGTGAGTCCATTTCAATATTGCAGACAAAAGCCCTGTGCCTTGGGGAAGATGCAGCCGCAGCAGAGTGATATCAAATGTCAAACATCTGCAAAATTAGTCACATGATAACCAGTCTTCCACTAGACCAAGGCAATAACTCATTTTCCATATCAGTCAGAAGGCAAATATTTGCATGTATATTTTATTTTAATAACCAGCTATGAAAAATAATGTTAGAATATGAGCAGCATCATATTTTAATCCAATATGTTTTCTTCTAATATTTTAACTTCAAAGTTTCTAGGGAAGTTCATGAATTTGAGGCCAAAGTAGTATGTAGAATATTATGCTTTTATTATGGGAATCTTATACTAATTCATGATTGCATCCCAAATTATATTTAAAAAAGAGGCTGATTGAAGAACAGATACAAACAGGTTCTGTGCACTCCGTGGGTGCTCATTTGTCCATGAAAAGGAGAATGCTGCCATGGGTAGATGGTTCAGCAGTGAGAACCTTGTCTATGGTGCACTGAGCCCAACAGCTCAGTGTTCCAGTTCTCCCAGTGTTCATCAATTACTGGTTACAAGTGGCAAAAGGATGTATCTTAGCAGCTGTAAGGATTTCTGAAGTTATTCCCAGGGTGTGGTTATTTATCTTTAAAGTTAAACTCTTTAAACACACATGCACAGACACACACACAGACACACACACACAATCAGCACTTGTGAGGAAGTGTGGGTAGGTGTTCACACCAGCTTCCAGTTGTTAAATAAGCCCATGAGAGTTGTTTTCATCCCTAAGAGGATGCTTCCCTGCCAAGCAGAAGCAAATGTCTCAACGTTCCAGACCCCAGTGAGTTCCACAGATACTTGCACCCATAAACTTCTAAGCTGTCCAAATCAATAAAGTGTGGAAAATTCAAGCAGCCTTACCTTCCAAATGGTCATGCTTGAAAGTTCAAAACCAACCACACATGAATCACAAGTGTGACTGAGAGACAAGGATGCTAACATCCTAATGCTCCAAACACACAGCCTTTACCTAAAAGAAATGTTTGCAGGTGTAATTGGATTAAAGATTCTGAGGCAGGAAGACATCCTAGATTATTCAGGTTGGTCCAGGGTACTTTAAAGGATTATGAGAGAAAAGCAGGAGGTTCAGAGACACAGGGGAAGCTGTGGCCATAAAAACAGATGCTGGAGGGATGTGGGGCTATAAACTATAGGACAACCCTAAAAATCAGCACAATGTGACAGGGTTTGATTCAAAGGTGTGAAGCCAAGCCAGAATTTTGATATGTAAGGTATATAAAATGCCTGCCAAAGAGGACAGCAGGCAGTTAACAACACCATCCTAAAAGAGCATCCATGAACGTTGCCATTCAAAAAGCTTTAAAATCAGAGATTCCCAAGAATTTTAAGGTCATATTACACCACACATGTCCCAAGTGCAAGACATGGCAAATTGAATTGAATGCTTGTTGTCTGGTTCTCTATGTTGCTTTGGTCCAGTCTGTCCTATCCATGGCCTTTTCTTTCTCATGGACTGGAAATGCTGCTTGGTCCACTATGTCTTGAACAGTAGTAACATTTGTAATTTCTTTAGTTGTTGTTGATTCACAGATCTTAAGATTCCTTTCAATATTTTGAATAATTTTCTTTTATTTTTTTTCCATAAAGAACAAATCGGCTCGCTGTGAGTCACCTGGGAAATTTAGGACTTGAATTTTGTATGATGCTGGATCACTAGGATTTAGAAGACTCTTAAAGACTGACAGAATAAATTTTGTATCATAAGATGTACATAGGGGTGGAATATTGTCATTTAAATGTACAGCAAGGGCCCATGAATTATAAACTTGGATTCCAGTCTATGCTGCTGTTCTAAGTTGACAGAACATATAGAAGGCTGAGAATTCAGTTATCCAGAGTATGCTATTAACAGGTGTAGTGTGAGAAATGTCCTCCTATAGGCTTGCATGTTTGACCACTTGGTCCCTGGCTGGTGGCATTATTTAAGAAGGTTGTGGAACCTTTGAGAGATAGAGCCACTCTGGAGAAAGTATAAGAGTGAAACAGACTTTTGAGTGTCTACAGCCTCAGCCCACTTCTAATTCATTTGCTATTCTTCTGTATGTAGTTGGATGTGAAGCACAACTTCCTGCTCTGGGTATTCACTGCTTTGCTTTCCCTTCCATGACAGACTCTACCACTGAAACTGTGAGCCCAAATAAACACTTTCTTTCTTAAGTTCCCTTTGCTCATAGTATTTTATCACAGTAACAAAAAAGTAACTAATCCAATGGGAATTTAGTAGCTCTGGTCTGTTTGGTTTTTTCTCTACCCTGATGTTCTGATTAAAGCTTTCTCTGCTATGTGCAGTTAGCATAGCTTGCTAACTAGGACTTAGAAGACTATTGAAGAGTGACAGAATAAATTTTGCATCATAAGATATACATAGTGTCTTGCCTTAGGCCCAAAAGCAATAAGGCAGTCAATCCATCAAGTACTGAAACCTTCAAAACTGTGAACTAAGAACTGTGAAATAAGTTTTTTATATTATCAATTACCTACCTCAAATATTTATTTCAGTAACAGAAAGATAACCCATAGAAGATTTACCTTGTGAAAATTAACACAATTTCTTATTTAAATATTTGCATATGATTATCATAGAAGCTTTATTTAGATCATAATCAAGACAAAATAACCTTCATGTCAATGAACAACTAAATAGAAGAACTAATAATTATAGTGTGTCCATTAAATAAACAAAATACTATTTGGCCCCATGAAAGAACCAACTTCTACTACAAGAAATGATAAGACAGAGTCTCAAAAGCCTTGTCCTGAATAAAAACTGTTAGGAGGAGAAGGGAGCATTCTATTTTGTTTCTTTCTGAAGAAATTCTATAAGCAAAACCTAATGCAAATTTCTATTCAGAAAGACCTATCAATAGCTGCCTAAGACTCGGGTGTTGGTGGGCATTGATGAGAGAGAGAGACGCAGGAAACTTTGAGAATTTGTAGGTGTTCCATCTTGATTGCAGTGGCCGTCTGATGTGTGAATATATTTGTCAAAACCCACTTAACTAGGTGCATTTTAATTATGTAAATTATACTCTAATCAAGTGGATTTAAATTTTTTAAATGCTAAAAGTTTAAGAATGAAGGAAGGAAGGTGGTAATAAAGCTAAAAGCATTTCTGGGGCAAGAAACTAAAACTGGGATACAGTATTATATCAGAAAGCCAGAGGATAATCAAGGCAACAATAGTGCATTTTGTTAAATTGCGTACCAGAGCACAAACCAGCTTTCCATTGGCCAAAGAGGGTAATTTTCACATCAAAAGAATGATAAATGCAACTGGCTAAAATTCAGTCACTGTTTAAGAATGGGTGGTCTGCTGGTTTGAAGAGAGGTTCTCCTTTGAAATTCAGATGGAAACTTAATGCTGAGTGTGAGATATGAAGGGATGCGAGCAGGTGAGACCTTTGAAAGACCTCTGACTACACGCACGCTCATAGGGCTAGTGGGTTAATGACTTATATTGTAGTAGTCCTGCTGTAGCATTTTGCCTGGGTTCATGCAGTCTGTCTCCATGTCTTTCCGTGTACCACCTTGGAACCTTAGGAAGAGGCTAATCACCAGGTAAGAGCCTTGTACCAAAACTGTGAGCCAAATAAACTTCCTTTCTCTGTATCTTTCTCAGAATGTTCTATATAGTTATTAATAAGAGAAAATAAAATAAGAAAATGAATTTGAAATAAAATAAAGAGGAAATGAGGAGAGACAAAGAAGCAGGAGGAGGAGGAGGAGGAGAAGGTGAGGAAGAAGAAGGAGAAGGAGGAGGAGGAGGAGGAGGAGGAGGAGGAGGAGGAGGAGGAGGAGGAGGAGGAGGAAGGAGGAGGAGGAGGAGGAGGAGGAGGAGGAGGAGGAGGAGGAGGAGGAGAAGGAAGAAGAAGGAGAAGGAGAAGGAAGAAGAAGGAGAAGGAGGAGAAGGAGAAGGAGAAGGAGAAAAAGAAGAAGAAGAAGAAGAAGAAGAAGAAGAAGAAGAAGAAGAAGAAGGAAGAAGAAGAAGAAGAAGAAAGAAGAAGAAGAAATTACCTTACTAGCTATCATAGGATGTAACTGGACAGTGACTGCCAACTGTGTTTTCTTTGGACATTAGAAGTAAATATCTATCTTTTATCTCTTGTCTAAATTGCATGGCACAGAAAACAAGCAACTCTTAGTGGTAAAGAAATCACCAAGAAAATTTATTTACAGAATCTATTTACAGATGAATGCTAGCTAACATAAACCTAGAAAATTCTTTTTTAAAGCTTTGATTGGAAATAATTGGCTAAGACAAGCCTGGAACATCAGTGGAGTGTACCAGAGTCCTTCCTTAGAAAGACAATATACTATTGAGACTGACTTGCTCCATTTAAGTCTATAGCTGAATTTTAGTACAGCAAAATGTGCCCTGATGAGATGCAACACAAAGCAAACTGCAGTGTACCAACCCTGAATGTTGAACCTGAGTTAGATTGAACTCATAGTTCCAACCTCCTCCCTTAAGAAATATGACAGTGTATAGAAATATGTCGCCTGATGCCATCAGAATAAAATAGAACCAAATTGTAAAAATCCACATGGAGCTCTAAGCTGGTATCTGCAACAATGTTATGGACCAAACATAGGCAGGCTATATAACCCTAAGCAAATGTGATTGCAAAGTTTGTTCAGAATTAAGAAATTACCAGTCACAATAACAAGCCCAGAAATTATTAAATTGCAAGGGCTGTATGTGAAAAGTAAGTACTCATGACCACTAAATAAACACTTACTGAAATTAGTGAAGTTATTTCTATGACATCATAAATGATACTATAAATTATGTTGCTGCATGTTATTAAAGTATTAATAAAACCCTCAAAGATAAAGAATTATCTTTATAATCATAGAATAAGAAAGTTCTCCTAGTTAAAACACAAAGACAAATCCCACATGTGGAAATGCTGGTAATTGGAGATTAAAAGTGCTCAGACTTAGATATGATTGTAAAAAGTAAAGATAAAACACTTAACTTGAAGAAATACTCTCAACTTCCCCAGTAAACAAAGTGCAAGCGGTTTACAGACACCAGATATATGCCTACTTGTCAATAGTACACAAAAAGAAAGTGGACAAAATGCAATATATATATATAACACAAAGAAAAAACCTAGCCCAGTATTTAGTATTAAAACCTATATTAATCTTTACAATGTGAAAATCAAAATGATGGCATGCAATTAAATCGATAATATGCATAATAGTAAATATAAATGCACTGCTATTAATAACTGTGCATACATATAAGATAATCTCTTAGGGTTTAATAGAAATAAATAAATAGCAAAAATGTCTTCAGCTTAATCTGCATTTTATATTTTATAATATGACCATGATTTTGTATTGCTTGGGTAATTTCATGAAAAGAATTTTTAAAACATGCGATGAACTACAAGCCAATAAGCTATGTTTTTCAATGCTTCATCAATTTTTCTTGTATTAACCCAATCAATAAAAATGTGTCTCTCCCTGTGGAATGCTCAGCAATGGGACATGTCTGTCACAACCCTCCTCCTGAGCCTTAGGGATTGCTGAGGAAGAGAAGGTGAAAAGATTGTAAGAGACAGAGTTGGTGAATGACTACAAGGAAAATGTGTTTTCTGAACACAACATGGCAGCTTCACACAATACTAACAGCAGTGGGCAGGATAAACACAGACCCATGCAAGCACAAGACATCCAAAATACCAGTGTCCCTGATATTACATCAGTAGGGAACTCCCACCCCACATAAGGAATATTAGTAACTGCCAAGAGAAGTAGAGTTCATTTTCTTTAAGGATATGGCGACTTGAATATGACCATATTCAAGGTTCCATGAACACATATTCAAGAAAATATGGGCAGTACCAACTAGGTGACAAGACACAAAGTTGTGTAGCTGGGGAGAGTAAGAAGGAGTGAATATGCCCAAAGTGCATTATGTGAAATTCTCAAAGAGCTAGTTCAAAAATGAGAATAAATGCGTTTCTTAAACATGTATAGAACATGATACTGAAAACAATAACATTGCATTACAAGAACTATAGAAAAATCACTAAATAATAATACCTCTTTGCCAATTTAACTTAGAAGTAATTAATAGATACAATAAGACATAGCCTAATAAAAACAATATTTAGACTTCATTGCCTATTAAAGATAAGTTATACCTATTATACACCTTTATTGAAGTGTTACTCTTTACCACACAAGTATAGCCAATTATTGTATGAGAATCAAAAATAGAAACAAATAGGAAGCTTGAATCCTTGCCATGTTAATTACTACCCATAGTACATCCTTGAGATACACTCACAACATCATTGTAGGGTTGTCTTTTAAATCACAATATCCCATTAAGACAGTTTCTATTACAAAATGTGTTCCCTAGAGAAACAGAAAGTACACGGACTTAGACATTTGCTTAACACATGCAATAGAATTTAAAAAACAATTCCTAAATCCTTTCTTTAGGCAGACATACCTCTTTACTCACTAATTCACTAAAACACTGTGTTAGTTTTTGTCAACTTGACACAAATCTACACATGTCTGGGAAAGGGGAACCTCAAATGAGGAATTGCCTCCATCAGATTGGCTTATAGACAAGTCTGATGGTGATTTTCATGATTGTTTATTGATGTGCAAGGGGGCAGACCACAGTGGGCAGTGCTTTCTCCTGGGAAGATGGTCTTGGATAGTATAAGAAAGCAGACTGAGCAATCCACTGGGAACAAGCCAGTAAGCAACACTCCTCCATGGCTTTTACTTCAGATCCTGCCTCCAGGTTCCCATGCTATATCTTCATTAGATGATAGAGTGTGGCCTGTAGCCCAAATAAAACCTTTCTGTCTTGAGTTGGCTTGGGCCATGGGTGTTTATCACAGCATTGGGAAACCAAATGAGAACAAAATCTCATTTAAGTGTTCCCTTAAAAGAATTTTGCAAATGTGGTAGGATTCAACTTCTGTCCTTTATCTGAGTGAGCTTGTCCAATGAGGAATGGTCTTTTCCCATGAGTCCTTTAATATTGCCACACGGATCAGACACAGGAACCAGAGGCTTTGAAGAACAGGACACAATTTCTGTCATGGAGATGAGGAGGACCATGTAGTGAGAAATGAAGGGACCAGATGCAGAAGTCATTGTTTTGTAAATGTTCAGGGAATCATTACCTACATTTTCTCTTCTCTCATCTTTTCTCTAACACTAACAAAATCAACCACTAGGATTTTTACACTCACTCATGAGATGACTATCTAGTAACAAAATGAGGCATCTCATTTTCAATAATGAGAAACTGAATTTCACCAGCAAAAACTGAGTTTGACAGCAGATATTTCCCCAAAGCTTACAACAAGGCCTGGGCCTGACCAGCACTGTGGATCCAGCACTGTGATACCCTGAGAAAAAAAAAAAAAAAAAAAACCAGTCCCCTGCTAGCCTCCTAACCTTCAAAAATATGAATAAAAAAATAAGAAGTGTTTTTGTGTTTTTATCCCTGAGTTCACAATATTTGTTACACAGAAAATTAAAAAAAAAAAAAAACTGTTATGCAAAGAAGTCCAAAATAAGTTAAGCCATGAACACACCCCTGTTAGTCAGGGTTTTATTGCTGTGAAGAGACATTATGACCTTATAAAAGAAAACATTTTATTAAGATTGGCTAACAGTTTCAGAGGTTTAGTCCATTATTGTTATGGTGGAAAACATGGTGGCATGCAGGCAGACATGGTGCTGGAGGAGCTGAGAGTTCTACATCTTGATCCATAGGCATCAGGGAAAGACTATGAGCCACTAGGCCTGGTCTGAGCTTCTGAACCTCAAAGCACTTTCCCTAGTGACACACTTCCTCCAACAAGGCCACACCTACTCCAAGGTTCTACCTCTTAATGGACCTTTGGAGCCATTTTTGGTCAAACCACCACAACACCTAACAGAAACATAAGAACACCTGAGAAGTAAAGAGAGGACTGCACATGATTCTAATGGTGGCTGCATGCCACATAGACCCAGGGATAGGGTAAAAGCACTCTGTGCTACTACATGCTGTAAGGCACTTACCTTTGACTCTAGACAGGAGCCTTCTGATCACTTAGCCCCATGTTCTCAACAAAGGTCCTCTGCACTTGGGAGAGATGTCATCTTCTAAAGAGCCTCATGGTCCCCTGTGACCTACACCCTTCCCACTCTTTCCATTACATGGTACTTGTCACCTGCCTTTTAAAAGATTCAGTGTGTGTGTGTGTGTGTGTGTGTGTGTGTGTGTGTGTGTGTGTCCATGAGCAAGCAGGTGCCTGTGGAAGCCAGAAGGTATCAGCTCTCTTAAGAGTGGAGTTGCAGACTTCTGTGAGCCACTCCATGTGGGTGTAGGAACCATACTCTGGTCCCCTACAAAAGCATCATGTACTCTTACCTTTGGAGGCTTCCCTCAGCCCCTATATTCCTTTCTTGACTTACCTCCTACATAGTGTGCACCGCCTTCTAACAGGGTGTGCAAGTTTCTATGGTTTTTCACAGGGACAAGAAGAAACCATTGAACCTACAACTAAACAACAAATTCTTACCATGAAAGAGTTCAATGTATTATGTTCTCTAGTATGTCCCCAGTGCTTGTATCTTTGCTATTTATTTGCTCAGTTATTTGCTAAGTGATTACATAAATGGCATTTTTTTTAGTATCTCATACCAGAAATAATTTTTGCTCCTCTATTTACAGAGGAATAAATCTTAGAATAGAGCAAAATCACATTGAATTTGCAAAAGCCATTTCAGAGCTACCAAAACACACCAAAAGAGTTTATGAGAGTAAGGCATATTTAGTAAGGAAGTTAGGGGCTAGGTTTTATAAAAGTGATGTTCACAGTGAAGAAATTTGCTTTATTTGCTTGGTTTAAAATAATGTTATTCATATAAAACTGAGCATGACAAATGTATTTTCTTAATATAAGTTAACTACTGACGACCTTAAATAGTGATTATATGCATTTGTCTTCTACTATGCCGAAGATTGTCTTCATCTTTTTCCTGTACCCTCTTTAAAATTACAAAGCAGATAACTAGTATATTTAGTAAAGAAAGTTTTATATTTCAAGCAATTGAATCTATGCTATAATGAATTTCATCTACTTTTTAAAAATACTGAGTACTGGCTAAATGTCAGCACAGGTTTATTTTTAGGTATACAAGGATAAGTTTGACCTTGGGTAGCTTATTTCCTATTGGCAGCAGAGTAAGGTTTGTATGGGAAATAGCGCTAAGAAGTGAGGGTGTTGAGAATTTTCAAACAAATAGCCTGCATGTTTACTCAGAAATCAAACTCATAACACATGCACTGGGCTGGAGAGAGGCTAAGTAGGTTAAGCGCTTACGGGGCGTGTATGAGGGCTGCATCTCAGATCCTTAGCACACATTCAAACGTGGGGTAGACTCTACAGCCCAGCAATGGGGTAGGAGGTAGGCAGAAACAGGATTCACAGAGCAGCCAGTCTGGCAGCAGCAAGCACTCAGGGATTAGTGAAGCACCTGTGTCAATACGTGAGGTAGAGAGTAAAAGAAACACAGACACACAGACTTGCGAACACACACACTCACACACTCAGAATACACACACATGCACATACTTATACACGCATACACACATACATAAACACACACTTGTGCACACACATACACACACACTTGTACTCACACACTACACACACATACACACACTGGCTCACACATGTGCACACACATACACACAATCACACTACATACACATACATACATACTCACACATGTGCACACACAACACACTCACAATACATACACAGATACACACACATGCACACACCCCCATTCACACTACATACACTTGCTCACACACACACACACAAACACAAAACCAGACCTCCTAACTATGTGAAGGGATCCTATGGAATACTTAAATTGCTTTCATTGCTTTTAATTCTTTAACCACATTACTTCATTTTATACAAACATTTTAGTTTAAAAAAGAAACAATAGGAAACTTTTGTGACATGCTTTCTCTCCGTCGGTTTCAAGAGCAATTCACATGGTTAAGGAGACCGTGACGCTCACTGGCCCCAGCGCCAGTCTCATAATTATCTTCTGTCTTATAAATAAATTATCTCTCCTGAACATGGAAGGGATAACGATGTGTACATTGGCTGACCTCCTGGATAGTTGACGAGTTCATTGTTAAATTACATATAATTGCTTTCAAATGCTCCCCCCAGATTTTTACAGCAAGTGACCTGAGCACACCAGAAATGTTCTTTTATTACATAAAGATGTGCTTTGGAAAAGTGATGTATAGGTGATAATTACCCATATCTATCCAGTAGTATGGGATTGTGGCTTACATAATACATGGTGAGGTGACAGATTCAGGATATTTGGATTATCCATAAGCACCAATGTTTCTCTTTTCTTTATGGCATTTATACACTGTGAAATGATAGACTGTATCTTCACATTATCCATCAGAACCAACGTTCTCCATTTCTTTCTTCAGAGAACATTCCAAATCATCCCTTCTAGCTATTTTATTTATACGATATGATATTCTACTACTAGAGTAGCCAGCCACTAGCCAAACATTTACTTGAATGGTTACAATGACACTTTAATATCAAAGGTCACACCACAATCAACCCCGGGAGCAGTTACCATGTTCATCTGAAAGGCGATGATGACTTTTTCCAAGTAATTAAACCCATAAACCTAGGGCGGCTGCCTGCAGGACAGAGGGTGTTCAGGGTTTCATACTAACATCAGCTCATGGTGAAACAGGAACGATCAATTAAAAACTTTCCTTTGATTAAGAATTACCAGGTGTGCTTCAAGGGCACAGATATAGAAATGAGGTCTCTGCTGAGCCTGAGGAAAGATGTCTGAGGAATCCATGGAACAAAAGACGAATGAGCCAGCACATCCAGTTTGAAATGTCTAAAAGAGAAACTTGTCAGGAGAGTAACCGGAAACAGGCAGCTGGGTCAGACATGGGTCCTTGCTGAATATTCAAGGAAGTGCAAGCTCTTAACCTGGGTCTGCCTTTTGCAGGCCTGGAACTCAGAAGATTCAGCTATCTATTAGTCCTCAGAAGAGATTACTTGGAGGAAAGTGTTAATGAAATGTGCTAATAAAGTGTGTGTGGAAGGCTGTGAGAAAGGAGGAGAAAAGGTGGCCAGAGGGTGTGGCATGGCAGGGTACTCAGGAGTGGACAAGGAGGAACTCGCCTTCCCAAAGAGAAGTAGGAAAGCTTAGCCAGCTGTGCCCTCCTGGAGGAGGACAGAAGCAGAAGGTTACTTTAAGCCCTGAACATTTTATAGGCTAGGAAATGAATTCCCTGAGCACTGGGGGCTCCTGGAAGCATCCTCTATTCAGAAACATATAGTTGCAGATTGGAAATCTGCTGAGGGCTTTGAAGCTCCAAGTATAAGAAATTTAGGGGCTGTGGGAGAGTCTTTTCTAAAATCACAGAGAGCAACAGGCATATATTGTGTAGACCAGAAGTGCCTGAAAGTCAGTGGGTGGGACAGAGGTCATGGTGGGTGAGAGAGGAGAAGTGGGAAGAGAAAGATGGGAGACAGAAAGAAGGGAAACAAAATGGACATGAAGAAAAGGGGAAATACAGAGATCGAAAGAAAGGGAAACTGTAGGGAGGAAGAGGGAAATGACAGAAGAGAGGGAGAGGATCAAGGGGAGGAAGCAAAATGGAGAGGAGGGAGCAGAGAGAGATGAGAAAGGGAGAACAAGATGGAGAGAGAGATGAGACAGAGGAGAGACAGAGAGAGAGAGTGGGAAATATACACCTCAAATTCAGGGCAGCTGCAGGATTGCAGAAACAAGAACTTCAAAGCATAGATAGAGAGTCAGCTTTGACAGGTGAGAAGGCACTGAAAGGCATTTCAAACAATCATGTAGATAGGGGCTAGCGCCATGTAAACGTCTGAACTTTGAAGAATAATTGCTAGCATTTATCAGGCACTACCATGGGCTGGCTCTGCTCTGTTGTACCTCTGTAAGCTCCTGTGTTAATTCCCACAACATTCTGATAAGGCAAGCACCACTTTCAGTTCTTTCTTCAGAGATGAAGAAATTCAGATGAAACCAGAACAAGAAACATGCTCAAAGCCACAGCTCCTGAGAGAGCTGGACTCAAACACACAGTCTGGCTTCAAGGGCTGGCACCCTAACTACAGCAATGCAAAGCAAATCACAGGGAGGAGAATGGTGGTCTGCCCAGCTCCTGGATATGAATATATGCAGAAAGAATTAAACTAACCAGGAGAACATCTAAGGAGAGTCATTGTGCATTTAAAAGCATTAGCACAATCTGACACCTCAGAAGATTTATACCAAGATGGTCTCTTCTCAGTATGGCTGGTGAGGTAGCAGAGTAGTCCAATTCTTTCCTCTTTATCCTTCAAGGTGCTTATGTGATAGCATTCCAGCAAAACCAACTTTCAATCTAATTTGAAGGTATCTTATTACTTGATTTTAAAATATTTAATTGATTAAATGAGATACTTCAAGCCATACAACATAATTTACAAAAGTGTATATTGTATTCAGCGTTCAGTGGCTTATGGGGACCTGTTGATCAACCAGGAGAGTTCTAGGACCTTCCAGAAAAGCTTAAACTCTTATAACAGAACAAGAACCTCAACCGAATATGTCCTTTCATGTATTACTTTCTTTACTTCTTACTTCCTGAAATACAAGCGTAATGTTCAGAGAAACAGCAGCCCTTCAGGGCTCACAAAAAAAAAAAAAAAAAAAAAAAAAAAAAAAAAAAAGAAAGAAAGAAAGAAAGAAAGAAAGAAAGAAAGAAAGAATGAATGAATGAATCATGAATCAGATTTGAGCCCTCTACAGTATCACCCAGTTGTATCCCTCAGCCTGCTTGGCCACTTCTGATTCACTTTGTGTTTAGACAAGGAATAAAACAGTCACTTCAGAAAACCAACAAACCGGTAAACAGGAGTAGGAATTCTTCTGAGGGCCTTGAAGTTCAAGAAGATAGTTTTCTATCTCCAAGCCTTCAGGGCCTCTGGCCTCTTGCTTTAGCAGCAGCCCTTGGTTCAACTGGAGTATTTTCTTCCCTCCCCTGTGGAGAGTTCCAGCTTTAACATACTTCTTAATCAAAAGGCTTAGAGGAAGCCTCTGCCATCTTCCAAGCCATACCTTAAGGATAGTTAAGTCTTAAGTCTTTCCTTCTTTCCTCAGGAAAATATGACATCTGGCGAGAGAGAGAGAGAGAGAGAGAGAGAGAGAGAGAGAGAGAGAGAGAGAGAGAGAGAGAGAGAGAGAGAGAGAGAATTAGGAAATACCATGTTTTACATTTCTGATTTGAGCAGGTCTTTTAATGTTTTCCTATTTTATTTCATTTTTTTTAAACAGTAAATGATCTGAGGAGAGGAAACTGACTGAAGTTAAGATTCTTAACATTAGAAACAATGCTGTTAGCTGTTAGCTGTTCGTTATCAAACCGGACTCCCCTAGATCAGTAAGATGGACATCATCTGGCAAGAATTCTGATTCTTGGGCCCATCCTCCCATCCACTGGATCACAAACTCCACCTTCCCAGCCACTTCTCATGACTGCATCTCCAGGGTAACATGAGGCATGCTTTAGCCTGAAAGCCTAAAAACCTCTCTAAGAGGACTCTTAAGTAATTTGAACCTGTCCCCTTCATCCTCTGTAAGCCCATCTCACTGCCGCATGCAGACTTGCTCATATCAAGACCCTGAGTCATCTTCATCATCTCATCTCCAGTGCCAGACAATAAGCCTTGCATAAGGGGAGCAGGGAGAAAGCAGGTAGGCCAGTGCGTGTATCGGGGATAACAGGAGCAGTACTCTGTTTTCAAGCCAAGTTCAAACAAAGACCATTAGTTTATTTAATAAAATCCACTTATCCACATCCCTCATCGTGAATTTGCTTTCCACAATTTCAACTCCTCCAATTCAACTGAAGCCTCAGCATGTTGAGTGGAAAAATCCAGAAGTAAACAGTTCATAACTTTGAACCTGTGCACCGTTCTAAGTAGCCTGGGGAAATCTCGCACCGCCCCTTCTTACTTGGTAGCGAGAATCATCTGCCAGTGAGTCCACACTATACACTTTGCCCTTCATGAATCACCCAGTGCTGTCAGTCATCAGACCAACTGTCATAGTGTCAGAGACTTGTGATCAAGTCTCCCTTACTCACTATAAAAAAAAAATAGCCTGCAAGAGTAGTGATGTTGGTAGTTCAGATATACCAAGGAGAAGGTACAATACGAAGCGAAAATCTGCAAGTTCTTAATGAGGAAGATAGAATAGCAATTATATGGTGAGTGGCTATAATTTATACTAGGAAGAAATCTGTGAAAGGAGTGGAAAATATATAGTTAATGTCCCATGCAAAAATCAAAACCACAGTATATGATCATCATTAATACAGACTTGATTGCATGTATGTTCAGAATAAAACAACATATATTGCACTTAGTATGACTTAGCACCCAGGCCTCCACTGAGGTCTCAAAACAATCCTCCATGGATTAATGGGAGCTATTCAGGAACAAATTTCTAAGTTTGAGTCAGAAATTCTGCATATGAAACAATGGGCACTATTCTTAAGCATTATCGTAATCACTATGCCATTACCATTTTCCTTTTACATTTTCTGTTCAAAAGGCATGGATTGTGCAGAGAGACAATACAAAAGTTTTAAATGAGGAACACAGGGAGTTCTTATCAGGGAGCAGTCTTTAAGTTGTTCTTATCAGGGAGCAGTCTTTAAGTTGTTCTTATCACACAAAGCTTTGAGATTATATCCTGGCTGTCAGTGCATCACCATGTTTGACTACCTCAGTGAACATCCTTAGGTCTCTGTGGTTTTGAACCATACTCAGTGGATTTGTTGTGGCTTGCTTTTTGTTCTCCACCTGAGAATTTTGCTATTGATGCTTGGGCCATGGGTCGTTTTCATTGTTGCCTCTTTAGATCTAATGAATATGCCAATCCACTGTTCTGCTGTTTACGAGAATTTGAATTGTTTCTCATTTTGTATTATGAGCATTGTTGGCTACAACAACATGATCTATATCTACATTGATATGTCCCTGACCTCTCCAGTGGCCCCGCCAACTGACAGTGAAGCATGTCATAGGATGACCTCACTCTGTATGTAATCATTGAATGAATACAAATCTATAACACAAATCCATATGTAATCACTGATAAATACCAATCTATAATTTCAATAAATCAATTTTAGATGGAGGCAGAGCTTTTCAGACTATAGTTAAGAATAAACACCCATGCAAACCTTTCTATAATGTATTTGAACTGTTTGTTTATGTGTCTGTCTTTTCCTCTGTGGGTCTTAATCCACTTGGACTTGGACATTCTGTGAAAACTTTAATTGTTATTGTTCATTGTGAGAACTGAGTTTTCTTCATGGCATTCACAGAAAGCCCATCAATTCACCATGGGTCTACAACACTTGACCTGCTATGCTAGAGCTCTTATATGCATGTGACAAGCAGATGGGGGGCAGAAATTGCCACTTTTCTGCTCCACTGCCAGAAGTTCCATTTTTTTTTCCTCAACAACTTGCTGTTTTCACAAACTGGAAAGCTTTGTCTAAAGGGCCATCTCTAGCCTTGGCCTTTAAATTTTCTTATGAAAGCAGCAGCTTATCACAGCTCACAGTAATTATAAACTTGGTTGGCATGAAATACTAAATCAATTTTGAGAAAATTGATATTTATGCAATATTGACTGTGAATTCGTGAGCATAATGCTTATCTCTTTGTTTAGTTTTTGGTCTTCTGTACTTTTTTGTGCAGAGTTTTGAAATTGTCTCTTGGAAGGACTTAGGTGATACTGTTGTACATACTTTAAGGCAAGTATGAAGTTTGAAATTTCATCTGTCTATATGTTAAATACACAACAATATAATTAAGAATATAGAGAGATGGCACAGTAGCTAAGGGTACCAACTGCTCTTCCAAAAGACCAGAATTCAATTCCCAACACATACATGATAGTTCACAACCATCTGTAGCTCAAGTTAAAGATGCTCTGTAAGATTGTAAGATTCAACATTCTCTTCTGGCCTCCAAGGTACCAAGTATACACAAGGTATATACATACATGGTCAGAGAAAACTGTCATTCACATAAAATAAAAATAAATAAATCTCTAAAAAGTATAATCAGTTCATATATTACTTTTGTATCCAGCAATCATACCAAATTCTTATTAATTCTAGCACTTAACCTAAAGTCCCTTTCAGTATTTCCAATAACCTACACGTATCCCAAACCCAGAGGATTAACCCAGAGGTAGTTAATTGTTACTTATCAACCATGGTTTGTACGGATGGCAAATTCAGGCAGCAGAATGGAGACAGCCATCTCGCTTTACAACATCCTCAGCTGGAAAGTCAGGATATGGAATCATCTGAAGTCTTTCTTCCTTGGCACTAATTTATATAGAGTTTAAAATGATGGTGTGCTACCCATGTCTCTTGTAAAGAAGGATTTGTCCCAACTTGTAGTAACATGGCATCTGCTAGATGTTAGTTTTCAAGGACTGCCTCACTGCCAAGAGCAGCTCCAGCTAAGATCTTGGATATCTTATATCTGATGGAATATCCCTATGTGGACTAGGCTTCCTCCAAACTGGTAGCTGAGTTCCAAACATGAGCATCCTGATAAAACAAGAAGAGAATGTCCTGCATGGCTGTTGCTAGATTCCATCAGTATTGGCACTCATGGAACCAGTCCCCCAGACTCAAAAAGCAAGATCCCAGATAATCTCTTCTCCATTGAAGAGTCTTGTCCCATGCTAAACAGCTTAGGAGTTGGTAGTAGTGACTCTGTGGTGGAGCACATAGTTCAATATAGTACTTTCTACACGAATCAGTTACATGTATGTGATAGCAATTTCATTTCTTCACTTCCTACCCTTATTTCTTGTATTTATATTTTCTTTAACATACTACACTCACTACAAGTAACTTTAATGCCTTGCCAAATAGAACAGACAAGGCAGAAAGCTATACCTGTTTCCATAGCAAAGAAAATTCCCAATAAAGAGAGTGGTGATAAGATTTTCACAATAGATGATACAGAGCATGCTTTGAGGAAAACTGCATCTCTTGATGTGGGTAAAGTAGAATTTTCTCAGAAGATAGTGGACCAATTGCTGATAAATTATTTAGAAGTAAACTAAGAATATTTTAACAGAAAACAGAACATTTAAAGAGATGTGAACCCAGCATTTGGGATATTTAGAGGAAGCAATAGAAATAACTATGAGATTAGTGATCTTTATATTAGCTATTTTTCTCATTGATGTGACAAAACACCTGCCAAGAAATGGTTCAAAGGATGAAAGGTTCATTTTGGCTTGCAGTTTGAAGGGATACAATCCGTCATGGTAGGAAAGGTAAAACAGCAGAAAGAGAAGGCAACTGGTCTCATTGCATCTTCAATCAGAAAGCAGAGAGTGAAGTGGAAGAAGGGGCTATAAAACCTCTTCACAGTGACTGATTTCCTCTAGTGGGACTCCACCTCCTAAGAGTCTACAACTTTCACAAATAGCACCAGCTGGGAGCTAAGTGTTAACCTATGGGGATATTTCACACTGACACCATGGCGATCTTTTACACTTGCTCTTAGCCAAAAGGCTAACCAGCAATAAGATACTAGTCACCTAGAATTATCATCTCTGAGAACTACTGAAAAGTATGAACTGGATAAGTTCAACAACAGAAAAATTATTTGTTCACAGTTCTGGAGAAGCTCAAAACCAATGTGCCAGGCAAGAGGGTTCATTCTAAGGCCTCTTCCCTGTGTTGGAAGCTGACTGCTGCTGCCTGTGTCCTTACATGGTCTCTTCTCTTTGGGCACATGGACGCAGGGCAGGCACTCTAGTCTCATCCTCTTTGTAGAAGGACACCAGGACCATTGTTAGGAGCATACCCTACTAACGTCATTTAGCCCTTCATTACCTCTACAATGGTCCTATCTCTAGTTGTGGTCACATGGTGTGATAGAATTTCAAAGGATAAGCTGGGAAAGCATGATTCAGGCCCCGACAGATGGCTGCTGCTCAGCAGCCTTGATGCACTGCAAAATGATAACGAACAGCTGAAATGAGCAATGGACAATGAATTGGGAATTGGATGTGAATACTAGGGGCCTTTTTGCCACATACAAAAAAGCTGGACAGAAGCCAGAGGACCTAGCATCTATGTCTGAGAAGCACCTAGATACCACCACCCACACTTTAAATCAAATAGATACACTTCAGGTATACACACCTCAGCAACAGTTACTGCTTTGGCCTTGCTGCTCCCTTTTTCTGATGGTAAAGGCTTCGTTGCTATAGTGAAGCTTAGGATAAGACAGGTACCCATTATCTGTCTCCATAATATCCATTCAGTAGGCCATGATGGCTCATATGCAGGTCTGGAAGAGATAACTCAATGTTTCATTATTTGTGGAAGTCAGAGCTTCACAGTCATTTGTATCTATGAATTGGTTAGCCAGTTTCTTTTCAATGCCTCTAGTCTCTATTAAGGGCCTACAGTCTGAACTCTTATTATTATTCCATTAGCCCTGCCACATGGTGACTCCCCTCCCAGCATATTTCAAGTTGTATCATAATGCACAATCCTGTCAGATTTTAAGTGTTAGCTATATTTATGTCCTGGTGCAAAATACTGATAAAAATCAACTTATAAGAATGCATGGTTTGAGTTGATAATATCAAAGGACATAACCAATGGGTCATTTGGCCTCATTGCATTTTGAGCCTTTGTTGAAACAGAATATCATGGTGTAGATAATGACACCTGATGTTAAAAAGTTGCTCCCATCACAGCATCACGAAGGGATGCAGAGGTCCAGAGTCATAATATTTTCATCTGCATACCCCCAGTGAACTTACTTGCTTGCACTCACCCTTAAATGTTTCAAATCTCCCAATTATTTTAGAATATAGCATCTAGGACACATCTAAGAAGACAGCAATGATGCTTCTATTCTACCAGTGTACACTTGGGACATTTGCCTAGAAATGTGAGCAGAAGGTCAAAAGCTGCCATGTACACATAATTTGATAAATACTACCAGTTTTTTCTCTATGCATTGTATCATTGTGGAGTCTTGGGAATGTCTGAGAATCCTTGTTCTCTACAACATCACCCACAGAGAAGAACAATTGAGCAATTTTTTAATTTCATTTTGTCTCGCTTAATTTCCAGGCTAATATCACTTGAGAAGGCCTGAGATGCATAGAAAGTAGCTCTATGTTTCCTATTCCAGTGTCATATTAGCCACCTTAGTGCCGGTTTCTCCTCTGTGAAGAGAGTCCATCTGATAACCTGTCTACTAAACAGTGAAGTTAATGTTTTATTCTATTGTTGATCTCTTCCAATTAATTTTATTTGAAGAAATTGAGGTAACACTGCACTATCACTCTGTTTTGTGATGGTCAGGGCAAAGTGGAGTCTCATTCATCTGATGGAAAGATTCATGCAGACCTCTCTTTGCTAAGTGACTAGACAGACAAAGAGTGCTACTTAGTTTTTGTTTGTTTGTTTGTTTTGTTTTGTTTTTTTCAAGACAGGGTTTCTCTGTGTAGTTCTAGTTGTCCTGGAACTCACTCTGAAGACCAGGCTGACCTCAAACTCAGAAATCTGCCTGCCTCTGCCTCCCAAGTGCTGGGATTAAAGATATGTGCCACCACTGCCTGGCAGGATTTATTTTGCTTTTGTTTTTGTTTTTGTTTTTGAGTGCTACTTAGTTTCAACCTTCTTGTAAACACAACTTAAATCACCTGAGAAGAGATTCTTAATGAGGCTTTATCTAGATGAGAGCATACTATGGGCTTGGGGGGGGCAGGCCTTGGTTGCTAGTTGATGTAAAGTATTTGGCCATTGTAAGCACTGTATTTCCTAGGCAGGAGCTCCTGAACAGTAAGCAAGAAAGCAAGCCAGCAAGTAAGCAAGGAGGGAGGCTTAATGAATTGATTTCTTTCCGTTCTTGACTGTGAGTATGATACGACTAGCTACTTGAATTTCTGCCTTGAATTGCCTTCATCAATAAACTGTAACCTGGAATTGTCAACCAAACGAACCCTTTCCTGCCTAAGTTGCTTTTTGTCAGGATGTTTTAACCTACTCACAGAAATGAAACTAGAGCAGGGAGTTTATGGAAACAGGTTTTTGTTAATAAATCCTGCTCTGTGGTAATCATTATTCTTCTCAGAGAACCATGGCAACTAATATCTTTGTATTAATCTGAGTTATCTATAGAAAGAGAATCAGCAGAAGACAGATGATACACAAATATAAATGAGATCTACAAAGAGAGGTTTGCTGCATGGCTTCTGTCAAAAATAAGTACAGTCAGAGAATAAAATGATGAAGATGGACTTTAATTAGTGATAACAAATTGTATCAGTTAAGTTTCTATTGCAGTGATAAGCATTGACCAAAAGCAACTTGTGGAGGAAAGAGTTTGTTTCTGCTTACAATTCTCAGTCCACTTCTATCACAGGGACGTCAAGGCAGGAACCTGGAGGTAGGAATTGAAGCACTGGCCATGGAGGAATGCGGCTTACTGGCTTGTTACTCAAACTGCTTTCCCAGGCCATACTGAACCACTTTTTAAGTAGCACCATCCCTGTGAGATGGGCCTCCCACAACAATCATTAATCAAGAAACTGTCCCAGAGGCTTGTCCACAACCCGGTACTGTAGGGACATTTCTCAGTTGAGGTTACCACTTCCCAAATGACCCTAGTCTGTATCAAGTAGACATAAAACCAAAACAGCACACTTTGGCAATAGGGAAAGAATCTATTGTTAACTTCATTCAGGTTAGATTGAATACAGGTGACCAGGCATTGTAAAAAGGAGCCTGGAGATGGTGACTAAACCTCAGTAGAGTCGGTAAATGAAACTGTCAAAATCACAAAAGGCATTTAGAATTCAGTTAGAAATTCTTTGATCTAGTAAAGTAGTGGTAGAAGGTTCTTTAGCCCCAGAGGATTGAGTAGGGTTCCAGTACCAGCGGTGATCTCTCTCCTGTTGAGTTCAATTATACCACTTTTGGTTACCACCAAGACACAAGCGCCACTGTTGCACCCTGAAAGGTCATTCAATACCAATCGGTTAGTCCCGAAACTTCATACATACAAGTAAGTCTAAACAAACTGAGCAAGTTGTATTTATATGTGTATGCAGATGTTTTACACACACATACAATTGTAACAACAATTAAAGAAAAAAGACATGCATTTTAGGGGGAGCAAAAGTGGGTAGAACATGAAGGATATGGGAGGCGGTAGAGGGAAATGGAAGGGAAGAGAAAGTGAAATGGTTATATTTTAATTTTAAAAATTAAAAAAAATATATTAAAAAGAAAACATGAAAGTTAGTATGATCTATGTAAAACCTATCTGGCTTTTTAAAATGTTACTTATTAAAGTTGTGCTGTGAGAAGAATGAGAGGCAGGACTGTAATCCTCAGACACTTCCTGGGATGCTAGAGTCATTTTAGGAATGGAATCTTGAGAGTTTAGAAAGCAAGTCAGGATTTCTTCAAGTCAATTCAGGTCAAGGCTGAAGTCTGCTTGATAAAGGACTCAGAGGTGTCTGTCCCTCTTCTAAGGAGCTCGGCCCCCATAGCCTGATTGCTATGGCTAGGATCATTTTGCTAACGGCAAATTTCCACTCACAAAATTTGTGAGAGTCACCACAGCTAGAAATCCAGCTAAAGTAAAATAATAATATGTGAGCTTCTTTCACTTGTTCTCAGCAAAGTGACATATGGCCAAGCCTCTTCTCCGTGCACAATCCATAATTCAAACAGAAGTGTTGCCTGCTTCCTCATTAGCTAAATTGTATTCATTGCAGAAAGCAGCTTTCGGAAGCAGTATCGATCAGCAGGAAGTAAGATGGAAAGAAATTAACACAACTTGAAAAACTCCATTCTCTGGAGTGTAGCTCGCCATCTGGGAGTGAATTATTAGGAAAGAGACAAGGAAGAAGGGTCTGTGTATTACCTTTCCATTTCCATACACAAGTCACCCTTCATTAGTCAGCTTCAACAGTGTAGAATCCGAGACCATTCAGAAGTGACCTGTGTGATTCTTCTGAGAGAGAAGGTTTTGTGCAAAGCATTTAACTTGAGATTTTCAAGTTGCTAACACAACCAGGTATGATTTCTTCCTCTTTAACTGCTTCTGTGTGTAACCCTGTCTTTGCCCCTCAAAGCCCATGTCTGGGGAAGACACAGTAAGCATCTTTATTTCACCTTTTAAAATTCTCCCATTTCAATTGGTTTGATAATAGAATCTCCTCTCTTTTTTTGTTTTAAATTAAACTTCCTTTATGGGATAAGAGCAATTTCCTGGTTTATCTTATGCAGTATTCCATCTCCAATAGTTTTACTTAAACCTAAGGAACTAACAACTCTTTTATTGGTGTGTGTGTGTGTGTGTGTGTGTGTGTGTGTGTACATGTGTGTTTGTGTGTCTGTGTACATGTTCATATGGGGATGTATATATGCTTGTGAGTTTATGCATGTGGTATGAGCAAACATGTGTGCATATATACATGGAGGTCAAAGGACAACCTCAGACATCATTCTTCAGAAAATTGTCAGGGTTTTTTTTGGTCAGGTTCTCTAGCAGAATTTGTGTATTTGGCTATGCTGGCTGAGGAGGAAGTCCTAAGAATCCATTTAGAATCCTCCGGAGTTGTAAATAAATGTCACCACACCCAATATCTCTACATGGCCTCTAGTGATGGAGCTCAGGTCCTCATTCTTACACAGCAAGAGCTCTGCCTACTGAGTCATCTCCCTCCCCTTCAAGATCCAAAGCACTTTAAATAAGTGGTCAAGATAAAACCACAGCAAAACAAAGCCCTCACATAACCAACCCCCTACAAAATCATTCACAAATTACCATATTAAGCATTTGTTAGTGAAGATGCATGTTATCACTCTTTTCCTGTCTTCTGATAACTGAGCACTCATCCCTCTGCCAGAAAATTAAAATGAAATTACACTCTCCTAAATCCATTATCCAAGTTATTTTTAATAATTTTCTATTTACTTGCAGTTTCAAAATTGTTTTTATATTACTGATTGTTTGTTTGTGCATCTATAATCAGTTCACCTCCTTAGATGGAGCCTAAATGGGCTGAATAAAGATGCAAATGGTTTCTAAAGAATATGAATTGACCCAAATAATTGAATGAAAACTGGCAGTTAATAGGAAAGGGGCTCTATCAGGAGGCAGGAACAATCGTGGGAGGTAAATAGCATGTAATGAATCATTTTTTTCCATTCACACTTGTGTGTTTGTTATAAATTTCCAATTTGTTGTGAAGTGATTTCAAAATGTAGCTAATTATCAAATATGGAGCAATGTTCTTATTGCAGCAAACAGTTAATATATCTTTCCATGTCAACATGGTGTGTTAAGGGAAAACAAATGCAAAATAGGATTCAAGTTGCTGCCCTCTGAGGGATAGATATGTGTTCTTGTTGAGTGCAAACCAGATATTGAGAAGTGGGTATATTCTGCCTGTTTCCTATGGCTACCAAGACAAAAACTCAGAACCAACGACATAAAACAATAGGAAGTTATTTTCTTGCCAACTCCCCCCCCCAAAAAAAAAAACAAAGTCAAGGTCCCTGCAGCCCTTTCAGAGGCCAAAGGGGAGGAGACCTCCTTGACTCTTCCAGCTTTGACAGGGATGGACATCTTTTATACTTATTTCCTGACAGCAGCATCCTTCCTCTTTCTGCTACTACCTGAGCACATGGATGTCCACTGCATTCCATGATGACTCCTTATCTTGCAGAAATGTGAGCTGTTGGACTTAGGGCTCAGCCTAATCTAATATGACCCCCTTCTTCCTTATTTATAGCCTTAACACCCCATTTTCACCTCAGAAGGAAACCCTCGCAAGTTAAGGGCAAGAAAGAGTAATTACATCAGGTATCATGGAAAACAGGGTCTAAATAAATGTTTGCCATCTGGTCCAGCTGCCTTCCCCTACCACACCCTCTCTTTTCCCAGCACAAATACCATTTACCTTGGTCATCCCATGCTTCTTACTTATGCAAGAACATGTGTTAGGTAATCTTCTATGCTCTGTGGATCAGGAAGCAGAATGTTTGTCTCCTCAGTTCTCAGTGAGATCTCAAAGCTAGGACAAAGGGGATAGTATACTCTTATATCCCGTAGATGGAAACCAGGCTATGCATATCTGTGCTAAAAGAAGGTAAATCGAACCCCTGATATTTTGCTCAAAACTCCTCACCAATCTGTTTATGAAAGAATCCCAAAAACCCATCAGACAAATCAATTGAAGAGATTCCCCCCCCCCTCCCAGAACAGAAATGTCATCCATCTAGAAGTCTGGGTAGAGGCATTTCTCTTTTCTTCCCCATGGAGGTTACCACAGCTGTAAAGACCCTGAATCCTCCTTCTGACTTGGGGCACTACAACATGCAATGAGTAATCTCTGATAAATTGACATGATCGTTAAGGAGCAGGAGAGCACAGAATTGGTGAGGGTACCTACCTGGAGGGCACAGGCTAGCTGTCAGTAGTACCTGTGTTAGCAGCACATTCCCAGCAGGGAAGTAAGGGGCAGCTGGATTAGCCTTGTCCAAAACAAGCTCTTCAAGAAGAGTTCTCCAGGGAAGGTTGACACCTGAAATGACAAGAGCATCTCACTGGAATAAGGACCAAGGTGGATTATAAAGCGTCCACAAGGTCATGCACTGACATGCTTAGCAAAGACTACAGAGGAATAAAAAACCCAAGACACTATTGTAGAAGGTTTATCCCAAAAAACCACTGACAAGGGAAAGGCAGCATTTAGAGATGCCATGCCAAAGAACATTCTCAACTAAAGAAGAATGCCTGTAGCTACATAAATGTAGTCAACACTTTCCCTATTTACCATCATGCAAGGGAGAGGGGCCAGAGGCAACCAACTTTACAGCATTAGGAAAGGTAATAACACTGATAGGATAAACTGAGGGAATCTCTCTGCCCCCCTCTCTATATCTCTCCCTCCCTCCCTTCCTCCCTGCTTAAAACAAAGCCTTCTTGCTCATCCCAGCCCATCCTAGGAGCTATGGTATCTGTCTTCTTGAGACCCAGGAAGATCAGTTCATGGGGAAACCGTGAACTTTCCCCTATGTCTCTCACCCAGGGATCACACCCTTCATCATCTAGTCTCTAGGTAGGTGTCATCTTGCCTGTTTTAAAAATGAAAGAAAAAAAAAAACATTGAAATCAACCCTAAAGACCACTAAAATAAACAGGGACAACAGACAGAGCAGGCTACAGGCTTCATTCTGTTCACAAAAACCCATTGCAAGATACCTAGACACGTCTATCCTGTAGGTAATGCAGATAAGAATAATTGCAGACTACAAAAGGCCATTGAGTTTGAAATTCTTCATTGCACACTGGGTTTATGGACACAGCTGAAAAATACACACTTAAGAAAACTTTCTGGATTTGGAGAATGGGTTAATGGCACAATGGGCTTCATGATGGAGATGTGCTTTAAACACTCCATCGAGCTATTCCACAGATTAATTGTGGCTTTTCTTTTCCACTTACTTTCTGTTATTCCTGTCTAGGTTTTCTATATAGGAAATGTTCTGTTGTTGCTTAAACATTTAATGAGTTTGTTGCTTTCTCAGTAAAGATTTTCTTCTGTTAGGCAAACCATGAGTAATATCTTCCTTCTGTGCTAGACTTGATGCTTTGTCTACCAGATGGATTAGGTGTCTTGCCATGTGAAGGAAGAACTGTCTGTATTCCTTATTCATCCATTCCATCACTCACTTCATGTATCTATTACCTGCCTCCTGATGGCAAAGCATGAACAAGACAGGACAGAGAGGAGCATCTTTCTCTGTACCTTTGTGGGTATTTGTATATTTGAGAAGAAATGGGGCAAGAGTCTCTAGGGCAGATGTTCATTGGTAGGGTAGATTTTTCACGTCAATGTTGAGTTAAATATACTTTGCAGGCTATTTGAATTAGAAAGGGCTGGTGGAAATGAAATTGAAGGAGGCACTGCAGAAAGTTGTTGCCTATCAAATAGATGTCATCTATATATGACATCTGTAGAGTAAGATGTCAGAACAATGCACGGTATGTGCATGCATGAAAAGGCACCCATCTGATATTTCAGAAAATGTGTAAAACATAAACATGCGAATGTAAGTTCTCTAAGACAAAAAACATTTTCTATACTTAAGAGTCCATGATACCAAGAGCAATGGTTAGTTCATAGTAAGAATGTTCTCCACTAGTCTTTTTTTAAATTTTTTATTGGATATTTTATTTACATTTCAGATGCCATCTCCTTTCCCCATTTCCCCTTCCTAGAAAACCCCTATTCCATCCCTCCTTCTTCTTTTTGCTATTATACATTTTTTAAATGTTAATCAAAGGCTTTAAAAGTTTGGTAATGCTCAATAACAAAATACCCAATCAGAAGTGTGACCCAATACCTGACCTAGATATATCAACAACTATCTTTGACAGGCAGAGACACTCGAACATCCGCCTCCATGCCCCCCCCATCATCTAGCTCCTCCTCTCCTTCTCCTCCCCTTCTCCTTACTCCTCCTCTTCCTCTCCTTATTCCTCCCACCTTAGCTTCTCCTACATACCATGCTTCCTGTTAAAATACAGTTAGAGCATAACTATACCAATTTGTGTCAGTAAGGTACAAGATAGACCTAATACCCAGCCTGTCATTTTGTTGACTAATCAGAACCTCTGTCATCCCTCCTAACTAAAAGACTTAGTTCTGAACCTGGCTTTTTTCTTGGCTTTAGAATGAATGTCAGCTGAAAACCATCCTCTCAAATCTTTTCTCTCAAAGTAAATAGCCGGGATTGCCTATGATACTATAAGTCTTCAACCCCATCAGAAATCCAGAATGACTGAGTTAACTGAAATTATGGGAAGCACAAAGCATAGCTTCTAAAACTTAGCCAATTTATAGAGACCACTGAACACCTGGACAGTCCCTATACTACAAAACATTGGAGCATCTGATCTTCAGCCTTCTGGCCCAGGATCATCTGACAGACCTAAAGATACAGAATTATTAAGGGCTGATTACTCTGTCCTGGCAGATATAATCAGTCAACTATTCTGCAAGTGTGTCCTTTTCTAGACAGTGATTTGTCTGTAGATGAAAAGAGGCAATTCTTGCCTAGTGGCTGTCTCACTGCAAATGGAGTAACTCCAAAGATGCTCAATTTCTTCTTAGAATCCAAGACAGGAAGCTGTCAGGAGCAGATAGGTCTCTAATCAAAATGAACATTAATACAGAAATGTTTGTAACGTCAATTCTGTGGATTTCTGGTGTTTTAAAAACCAACTATCCATGTAAGGCAATCTGGGTTGTTGTCTGTTAACTCCTCTCAGCTATTTCTAAATAAAATACAGAAAACACACTAACAATAAACTCAGAGTCATGAATTTGCTATAGGCCCTTAACTCACGGGCTAACCATCTCAAATCAGTTAGAAAAGTTAAAGAAGAACTGGGTCTAAGCCTTGTATTCTTAAATGTGTTATATAGGCACAATGCCTATGAGAGTAACAATATTAATCTCACTTTTATATCAATAAGAAGCTCATACCAATGAAAACCTTAAATTTGAAATCAAGGTACATTTTATACCATTTAAGAAATTATAACTTCATCTTAATAACAATTATACATATTTCTACCAATAGGTTATGGCTATGCAATAAATCCTAGCTAAACCTCCCTGTTCCAACAAACCCACTACTTTTCCCTAGAAAGACAGCCCAATATTAATCACCTCAGTCCCTAAGCCCAGGGAATAATGGTGCCGACTCTTCATTAACTTCTTCAAGCTGATTATGGGTGTTGAGATATTAGAAGAGGGGCAGGGGGAAGAGTAAATTGATAAGCCTCTGACACTGTGTCTTTATTGCATCCAGCTGAAATTCCAGGACAACAGAGGATCGAGCAAGTCTGCTCAGCTTGATTGATGAGTAGATACACCAAGGCTGTGTATTCTGCAATATACAATTCTCAAAACAAATTTTAGTATCAAGATAATGTTTTGTTTGAATTCTGGAATCTAGTCTTCTGGCGGCCTGCCTCTGTCATGTCTAATCCATATAATTTTGGGAGTTTCTATGAGGGTGTGCTCCCACCACCCTCTCATTCCTGCCTCCCTGCTCTCTAAATTCCCCAACACTAGGGAATCTAAACTTTCAGGCACCAAGGCCCTCCACTTCCACTGAAGCCTGGCAAGGCCACCCTTAACTACCTATACAGGTGGAGCTATGAGTCCCTCTCTTTGTGTTCTTATGGAGATTTTGGAATGGCTACTCCAGCTTGTTTCTTAGGACCATTTGCTTGAAAAATTGTTTTCCAGCCTTTTAATCTAAGGTAGAGTCTGTCTTTGTCACTGAGGTGGGTTTCCTGTATGCAGCAAAATGCTGGGTCCAGTTTATGTATCCAGTCCATTAGCCTACGTCTTTTAATTGGGAAATTGAGTCCACTGATGTTAAGAGATATTAAGGAACAGTGATTGTTGCTTCCTGTTATTTTTGTTATTAGAGGTGGAATTATCTTTGTGTGGCTATCTACTTTTGGATTTGTTGGAAGAAGATTACTTTCTTGCTCTTTCTAAGGTACAATTTCTCTCCTTGTATTGGAGCTTTCCTGCTATTATTCTTTGTAATGCTGGGTTTGTGGAAAGATATTGTGCAAATTTGGTTTTGTTGTGGAATATCTTGGTTTCTCCATCTATGGTGATTGAGAGTTTTGCTGGGTATAGTAGCCTGGGCTGGCATTTGTGTTTTCTTAGGGTCTGTATGACATCTGTCCAGCATCTTCTAGCCTTTATAGTATCTGGTGAGAAGTCTGGTGTAATTCTGATAGGTCTGCCTTTATATGTTACTTGGCCTTTTTCCCTTACAGCATTTAATATTCTTTCTTTGTTTTGTGCACTTGGTGTTTTGATTATTATGTGACAGGAGGTATTTCTGTTCTGGTCTAGTCTATTTGGCATTCTATAAGCTTCTTGTATGTTTATGGGTATCTCGTTCTTTAGGTTAGGGAAGTTTTCTTCTATAATTTTGTTGAAGATATTTATTGGCCCTTTAAGTTGAGAATCTTCACTCTCATCTATACCTATTTTCCTTAGGTTTGGTCTTCTCATTGTGTCTTGCATTTTCTGGATGTTTTCAGTTAAGAACTTTTTGCATTTTGCGTTTTCTTTGATAGTTGTGTTGATATTTTCTATGGTATCTTCTGCACCTGAGATTCTCTCTTCTATCTCTTGTATTCTGTTGGTGATGCTTGCATCTGTGACTCCTGATTTCTTTCCTAGGTTTTCTATCTTGAGGGTAGTCTCCCTTTGTGATTTCTTTATTGTTTCTACTTCCATTTTTATGTCCTGGATGGTTTTGCTCAATTCCTTCACCTGTTTGGTTGTGTTCTCTTGTAGTTCTTTAAGGGATTTTTGTGCTTCCTCTTTGAGGGCTTCTACCTATTTACCTGTGTTCTCCTCAAATTCGTTGAGAGTGTTATTTATGCCCTTCTTAAAGTCCTCCATCATCATCATTAGAAGTAATTTTAAATCTGAATCTTGCTTTCCTAGTGATATGGGGAATTCAGGACTTTCTTGTGTGAGAGGACTAGACTCTAATGATGCCAAGTACCCTGGGTTGCTGATGCTTATGTCCTTGCATTTGCCTTTTGCCATCTGGCTCTCCTTAATGCTACCTGCCCTGTCTCTGACTGAAGCCTGCCTTTCCTATTATCTTGGTCGTATCAAAATTGTGTTTGGTGTGTGTTACTACTAGGGTTAGAACTGGGGCCCAAGATTAGCTCAGTGCTCAGGCACAGACAGGAAGGAACCAGTGCTCAGGTCAGGAGTGACTTCCTGGGTCCTAGTGGGTCCCAGTTACTCCCTGTTTGGGGCAGGTATTGCTGTCTCCTTACCTGAGATATTTCCCGGGTTAGAGCTCCTGAGAGGCCCGCTTCCTCTGGGTTCTTGAAAGTATTTATTAAAAAGAAATTTGACACCCATAGATTCTGGAAGCCATGAGGGTAAGGAACTAATGTCCTGTAGACACCAATGACAAGTGTGCTTGGTTTTCTGTTCCCAGGCATCACTAATCTATTCCTGTTGCAAAACCCCATCAAGGAGGAGCATGGGCATCGGATCCCTGGTTATCACATTGTATCTATGATAAGGATGATGTCTCCTGCAGTGGTCCCTAGAGGCTGGGCCTGACATCAGCAATCTTAGCATGTACTGAACTCAGAAAGGCAGCTTCTCAGGCTCTGAGATCCTGTGAGAAGTGCAAGTCCCCTGTGTTTACATCAGCCCTCCAGTGGCTCAGACACCCACTCAGGTTTGAGAACCTCAGCTTTACTACTAACAGCTCAAGCCTCAGAGCTCAAATGAGAGGCTTCTGGTCTCATCCTTGTGCTTCCATTCTGGTGAATGACATCAAATGGATAAAAGGAAGAGGATGTCATGAAGGACCATGGTGTCAGTGTCTCTCCTATTATAATTATTTCTGACCCTTACATGGACCTCCTTAAGGAATGAACAAAACACATCTCTGGCCATGAAGATGGTTGATCTGTGTTGGGATGGGAGGGTTGGGGGTACAAAAACATAAAGATATCACTCTTGTAAGGCAACAAGTCATGCACATGGCAGAAGAGAAGCAGGCCCTGTAGGGACCCAGAGACATAGGATCTGTCAGTCAACTGATGGTCTACCCAAATCCAGACTCCTAGTCTTATGAAAACCCATCAATGAATGAGATGAAGGGTCAGACACAGAAAAATTTAAACAAAAACCTGAAACTCAGGACTTGGAGAAAGTGCTTGACTTAGAACTGGAACTCAGGGTTCTGGTTCCAGTGGCCTAATGAAGAAAAGAGGCAACAGGAAGTAATGAATGCATGAGATAGAGCAAGAATATCATCAGGTCAAATCTGTTTTTCTACTGCTGACCTTATACAATTGCTCTAATGAAAACAAGGAGGTGACCAAAGTCAGAGCAAGTGGTCTTACTATGTAACTAGACGTTGACACGCAGTGGAAGTATTGATGTTTTTTTATCACCTCTGTTGGTTATACAAACACACATCCACACAAAGCACACATATGCAGAACAGAGAAGGAAAGAATGAGGGAGGAAGAGAGAGGAGGAAAGAAAAGACAAGAAAAAACCAGCTCCAATATCTCTAAAGCACCGTTTTTTAAAGCTATTTACACCAATGTTTAGATACATTTATCTTAATGGATATTTTGCTTGTATAATTTTTTGAACAGTTAAAAAGTTAAAGATAGTAGTATTAATGAAAACCTAATTACAAGTCATATTACTGAAAAGTCAGAGGAGAAATCTATATGTCTGTGATCCTTGACCTGTCTCTCCCCTGGATTTTGTGCCTCTAATCTCAATCTCTAGATTCACCAGAGATGGCTTGAAGACAGTCCAGAGGGCACACCATAGGATTTGACCTTTCCAGAGCACAGAGGTCAAAATGGAAGAGCCATGGCTCTGTGGTTAAACAAAACCACAGCAAGTTCTAAGTACACATGGCAACCTAAAACTTTCCAGTAGGACAGAATGGGAGACCTCCTTATTCTCCAAATTTACATGTCTCCATCTGCCTCATAAAGATGGGATATATTAGCACCAGGGCACATTGTACCTAGCAGTAATTGTAAGAGACAGTATGGCAGAAGGGTTTATTGCATGACATTGTAGTAAGCCCTAACCATAAAAGGCCCATGGTTGTAGGTTCAATAATATTGAAGATGTAAGTCCAGTATCTATAAATGTAACATGTGCGCATGAGAGAGAGAAAGAGAGAGAGAGAGAGAGAGAGAGAGAGAGAGAGAGAGAACAAATACAGTGTTTAGTGTATTGTACCTAAAAACCAAGAAAGACACAAAATTTTT
This sequence comes from Arvicanthis niloticus, assembly GCF_011762505.2. Taxonomy (NCBI): domain Eukaryota; kingdom Metazoa; phylum Chordata; class Mammalia; order Rodentia; family Muridae; genus Arvicanthis; species Arvicanthis niloticus. The sequence continues at coordinate 43,588,630 of NC_047664.1, read as the reverse complement.
AGGACTCTCAGAAGCTAAAAGAAAGACACAGAATCTCCCCCAAAGGACTTCAGACATGGTATAATCTAAATGGTGACTCCTTGTGACTTCTAGTCTTCAGAAAAGGAAACATTAGGAAATTATGAGTTGGTGAGATGACTCACACATTAAAGCACTTGCACCCAAGCCTAATGATCAGAATTGGACCCCAGGACCCATAGGGCTACAAAGAGAACTGACTCCTGCAAAGTGCCCTGTTGTTTCTACATGCACTCTGTGTCATGCATGTGCTCTCTACAGCATTCATAAATAAATAATAAAAGGTAACAAAAATGTTTAAATTCTATTTAAACAACTTATTTAAAGCAATCTAATGTTGTAACCCTTTATGACTTCTCTGAGATCATAATATAATGTTTCTTTGTCTACTTCTCATTATCATAATTAAATAACTAAGGCAAGGTATCTATAAAGAAAGGGGGTTGGGTTTGCTAAGATTTCTGGAGGTTTGAAGTATGGTATTAGCCTTGGACCAGCTCTTATGAGGATCATTCAGACTCTTTTAGATCAAGATGGGAGTACATATGTGAGTGAGGTAACATATCTATCCTAACAAAATGCCAGAGTGTTACTAGGGTGCCACAACCCCTTGTGATTGTGATGGCTCTGGTTAACCTACGAATCCCCTGCTAGTTTACAGCTCTTAAAAGTACTTCTTAATATCCCAAGATGTGAGCCTTTGGAAGATAGACAAACACATAGGCACAGATGGGCAGAATAATATCCTGGCCAAAAGCAAGTGGGGCCCAAGGTTCAAGCAGTGAGGTATGGAGAGGATAGAGATCTTGGACCTGGGTCTGGCTTTGTTCTTGAGTTCCACAGCCATGCTGACCGATTAACACTTCTGCCCCACCCCCTTGCTTTCTATCCGATGCCCAGGCTTCAGATCCATTGATAATCTAACCTTTGAGGCCATCCACCTCCTTCTAATCTTTTGATTGTCCTTGTGCATTTAACTGAGCACCAATACTGAGTGTCCATAGTTCAAAGTCCAGCTTTCCCAAATATATGTCATGTAGCTATGCTTGAACTATTGAATGCCTTCATTCCTCATAAGTACAAAATTATACACCATTGTCCTTTTGAATATTGTGTGAGGTCATCTATGAAAAAAACCAGAAAACCTGTCCTAGAATGCTTAAATAATTTCCCAAGGTTAAGTAGGATTGAAACAATACCTGAGATTTCCAAATAAATCTGTTTTTTTTTTTTTTTAACTGTGTTGATCACAACTCATATATCATTTTAAAATTCAGGACATTTGCATTGTTCTCTAGGATACAGTACATGGAAATGCATGTATATTTGTTTCCAGTATGAATTCAAGCTTTTCTCCATTTCTGGTTCTCACTTTGAAACATCAGTCTCCATCTTCTAAGAGAAGGAAATAAAAAAGGTAAAATAATAGTCACAGAACCAATGGAAATAGATGGTATGTCCCTAGCATATTGATTACCCTGTTGAAATGCTGTGCCACTACAGTGTGTGTGTGGAGGAGTTTTGTAAGGAAGTAGTCAAAAATTAGCCAAGGTTAAATAATCAGTTTGAATGTAGCCAGACTGAACAGATTATAGCATTCAAACAAGGTACTACACAGGATAGAAAAAACAGTTATCAAATTAAAATTAATGAGTATAAGTTTGACATTCATGTGTTAGTTTAAATTAATGTGGATATATAGAAACTGGAACATTTCTTTATATGTGGGAGGGAGGATGGGATTTGAACTGATTTTCTTCTTTGTGTCTAGAGGCAAGATGGAGCCACTTCTAATACCCTATGTGTGTGAACTCATATTTGACTTACACCAAGTACAAGTTTTGTAAGCCTCTATGCCTCACCCTCTCAGAGTTTGGTTTGGTTTGGTTTGGTTTGGTTTGGTTTGGTTTGGTTTGGTTTGGTTTGGTTTGGTTTGGTTTGGTATGGTTTTAGTTTGCTTGGTTGATTTTTTTTTTTTTTTTAGGTTTACATTATTTTTTTGTTGGTGCTGAGAAATAGTCCCAAACTAAAGAAGAAAACATATAACAAGGTGGCAAATGGAAAGACAAAGATGGGGATGCAACAGCCCTTCATTTGCATGTCTCCAAGCTGCTCAAAGATACAGAATCCCTCTGGCTTTTTCCATCCCCATTCTTTATCTCTACAGCTAAGATAAGAATGCTACCACAGTTCTGGAGAGAAAACCTCATGCAGTGAAGTGTGCTGTAGTGTCTAATGAACTCATAGTGTCTCCTCTACAGGAGTCCCACTTGCAAGCAATGGCAGATATCTCCAGGTGCTTAGAGACAAAGGTTCCTAAAGGGACATTTTAAGATTAATATGTCAAAAGATCTGTCTGAATTCCCGTGTGTATTGTAGCAGTGTTCACAAGAGTCAAGCTACAGAATCAGCCTAAATGCTTGTAAGGGGATAAATGAAAGAAAAAACAAAGCCCAGGTAGAGTGCAATGTCCTTCAAAAAACCCTGTCGACCAGTACAACATTCAAAAGTGTCTAGCACAGAGAGACAAACAACACATGGTCTCACATGTGTGTGATGTAAAGTGGAGAGTTCATATAACTAGAGAGTAGAATGACTAGCGTGGGTGCTGGGGTGAAGAAAGGCAACACATCGGTCAACAGATATGTAATTACAGTTACATTAGAGGGATGTGTGTAAGTGAGCTATCACACAGAGTAACAGCACCATTCTGGATAATGTATTTTAGTCTTGAAATTGTCACGATTGCTATTACCTGTTCTCTCAGCATGAGCACCACATGAACTGATCCATTTGTTCATTAGTTAGATTTAAGCATCCCAAGATGTATGCATACTTTAGAGCCTCAAATGAATCATAAACACAATTTTCTCAACCAAAAAAAATGTTTTAAAATGATATGGGCAGTTCACTCACTTGGGACAGAAGCATAAACTGAATTCATGTGTAGACTGGTAACCGTATCCTGAAACCTGTTAAGAAATCCACTGCTGCCATCAAAGACCCAGAAGAAACTATTGTACCAGCTCCTGAATGTCCACTGCTGCCCACTGAAGTCCCATCTGACCAATTTCAGATTTTCAAGAAGTCTCATCAGATAGAAACTCTAAAGCCCCCGTGCTTGGCCTTATGCAGAGACCACTCTGATGTCTCAACTCTTCTCTAAATCTCACAGAGAAACACATTATGTATCTTGTATCAGCTAACTGTTCTCACAATTAAGGATAGCACCTACAAGACAAGGCTTAGAGAATTCTCTCCTAAAACTCTTCATTTGCCCTCCCTTACCCTACCGGATGGTAAACTCATGAGGTAGAAGTGATCATTACAGTAAACCCAGAACACAATAGAAACCAGCAAGGATGTTCAGTAGGAGTCAGTGCATACAAGTGGACAATGGACTCAACATTTCCTCTAGGAGCCCTGTCCTTTGCAAGAGATGAAGAGAACAAGGCCCCAGCAAGTGTGACCCTAACTGAAAGAATTTCTCCTGGCAATAGTCACAGTTAAGCTGGTAGGAAGAATTCAGGTCCCAACTCAAGAAAAAGCTTCACATGTGAAATCAGAGTGGAGAGACTGGGATGCCCAGAGAGACATGGTACTTTACAATGCCCAGAGTCTGAAGCCTCTTGGGAATCTGATGAAGCCCTGGTGAATATTTCAGAATCCACTCTGCCCTCATTGGGCCGTAAACCTTGTAGACTGACTATTGATGGGGAGTAACAGGGTAGCACGCTCATGCATAGAAATCCCACAGAGAGGAATACAGAAATTTTGCACTAATGGAGAGAGAGAGCTGTCTCCCAAAGAATGTTCATATTCAGGGGCATGGATGCACCTGCCTGTCACCTATGGAATGAACAACACTGTGGCCTGGGTAAGTGTGTCCTCAGGCTACCCTGAAAGCTGAAGTTGCCTGGGTTCCCGGTTCTTTGGTAGGACCCTGGGATCCTTCAGTTCTCCTTTTGAGCCACCATCTGTTCTTGACACAAGAACACATTTCTAGGTCTTTTCTGGATTCCCTAAACACAAACTCAAGAACAGACCAGGCTGTCACTGGGGAGATGAGAGCCAAACAAGGAAACAGTTCACATATGCTGAGTCTTATGAACGGTGACTGGGTCCCCATGCACACTGCTCCTAGAAATACTCAACCCACCCCTTGCCATCAGGAAGACATCACCCAGATATAAAAATGGAATAGAGTGAATGAAGAGACAGGGGAAGGGAGGAAGGAAGGGAGAGGGAGAAAGGGAAAGAGAGAGAAATCATAAAAATCACAGGTGAATAGGTCTCTGATCGTAGAAGGGTCTAGATAGAGAGGATCCTTTCAGAAGCCTCTCGTGAGGAACAAAAGAACACAGAGCCCACAGATGCCCAGGCCAGAGCAAAGGGACCACAGGAGGAGACTGGGCCTTCTTAGAACTACCCTTCCCATTCAGGATAGAATGCAGCTGTGAGAGAAACCAGAAGTTTAGATGTAAGCTGGTTGGTAGTTTCAGAAATAGAGATACAGAAAGACAGGGACAAGATACTATAAAACAGATAGACATGGAGAAAAGCCCAGAATTCAACACTGAAATCAGATTTCAACCTTGATTTCAATGTTAACTCTGCTATTTTCTGTCTTTGCCACATTAAGAGAAATCCTTGACCCCTGGCTGCCTGCAAAGTTGGTGTAAGATGGAGTTACCACAGCCATTTCCCAGAATTGGTACAGAATTCCTGGGGAATTATTCAAGGTGATTTAGGAAAACATAATAGTTAATTATAAAACTAAGAACAATAAAAAAATAAACATAAAAGCAGTAAAGTCCACTGCTTATTATTATTTGGGGTTTAAATATTTTAACAAGAAAGCTAGGCAGATGTGGGGTCTGGATTTTGGGAGCTGATGTGAAAGCTAAAGAAACAACATGCACAGTGTTTAAGGCCTGGGTTCTAGGGCAGGACTCAGGCCTGCTGTTCTCCTGACCATGTATAAGTGACATAAATTCTCAGAACCTCGGTTTCTCTGTTTGTAAATGAGGTTATGGCTGTATTGTGCCTGGATGCTAAAAACAAAGTCCCTGTAGCCATTATATAAGTGCTAGTTACATTTAATTACTTGTGTGTGTGTATCTGTGTGTATGTGTATATCTGTGTGCATCTGTGTGTATGTGTGAATGTGTGTACATGTGTCTGTGTGTATATGTATGTCTGTGTCCATGTGTCTCTATTTGTGTGTCTGTGTATTTGTGTGTGTTTGTATGTGTATGTGTGTCTACTTGTGTGTCTTCCTGTGTCTGTGAACATGCAGGAAGGACAAAGGAAGATGTCAGTTGTCCTGTCCTATCACTTTCTGCTTTCTCTAGAGCCAGGACCTCTCCCTGAACCTGGAGCTTGCCATTTATCGGCTAGACTAGCTGGCTGGAGAACCCCAAAGGATGCCCCTAACTCCATTTTCCAAATGCATGGATAATAGACACATTAACACCAGCTTTTTCCATGGATGCTGAGGATCTGAACTGTGGTTCCTATGTGGTTCCTTGCCTATGAACCACCTCCCCAGTCCCTTGTTACACACTTTTATGAGTTATTTCAACTCTAATTTGAATACCAATGGACTTTTCAGATATAAATGCACTATTCACATACTCATGAACAGTGGTTATCAACCTGTGGGTCATGACCCCTTTGGGGCTCAAATGATTCTTTCAGAAGTGTTGATTAAGACCATTGGAAAATACAGATATTTGCATTATAATTTATAACAGTAGCAAAATTACCATTATGAAGTAACAATTACAGTAATTTTATGGCTGAAAGTCACCATAACATGAAGAACTGTATAAATGGGTTGCAACATTAAGAAGGTTGAGAACCACTACTCTAGAGGGTCTCTGTCTATAAGTGTGGAGGTTTCTGATATAATATGCTTTCTCTAATGACATATTCAATGTTTTTCTTAGCAGATAGCTCTCTGAACATGAAGATGTTGGAATTTGTAAAATACTAAGGTATCAGTTAAGAATAATTTAATCTTGGTTTGGTAGGTTTTATTACATGCATCTATTGGCCAACCACCAAACTCAGGTTCTGGATGTTAGTGATGCAGTTCTTGGCTACATGACCCCATGGCTCATATCTGAAAGTCTACCCACTTGTAGAAGAGATCACTTGACCTCCAAATACCAGAGAATCTTTGTTTGAATCTGGTACTTTTAACCATGAAATGCCTCAGCTTTGATCTGAGCAGGATTTTTAATTAAGGGGAAAAAGTCATTTCTTTAATGAGTTCCAGGTTGGCATGCAATCTCTCCCTTTATAGGAGAACGGGTCAAGTGTGACAAGTACCACTTCTCATCTCCTCAGCAGACTACAGCTTCATCTCATTCCCGCCCATGCTGCAAGTTCCTTGCACTTTTCCCCAAGTCCAAAGTTAGTCTTTTAAACAGAGACAATTACAATTCCTTGGCCCATTTCTTGAACCTTATCACACACTTGGTACATGATCTGAGAGTGAAATAACCCAGTTTTATCAATCTGTCAAGAGAGTCAGTTGCTCTCTTTTTAGATGGGCAAAACTTCGTTCAAATAAATCTGAAGAATTTTGATGCTCCTTTTGAGAGTCTTTTCTGAAGCCTTGTATTTTTATATTTTATTTATTTATGAATTTCTATGCTTAGGTAAGTGTCTCATATTCCCAGGGATCTGAATGGCATATAAAGAACAGGGGACATAATTAAAGAAGAAAACAAGACAGATACAGGACTGAGCTAAGATCTAGACCTTTACTTGAATAAAACCTCAGATGTGAAAAAGGAAATTAAAATTTTCTATTATTTAGAAGATCAGCCTCTGCCTGACTCATTGTGGAGCTGAGGGCCTGTGGCAGAACCCTGGCTGCTTCTGCTTCCCTCTCAGTATGTAACCTTGGGCAGGTCTCTTGACCCATCTGAATCAAAGGAACTGTCTGTTGAAATATGAAGTGGGCCTTTCAAATCTCAGCTCCAGTCATCCCCAAACACACAGCTTTCCACTCTGCACCTGGCATTTAGGCTCCAGCCCCAGCCGTGGTGATGTTGTGTACACAAGCAAATGCACTTTGGCAAGCCCAAGTGTCTTTTCAGCTGAAATGATGGTGGTGAAATTAACTCAGCCATTTGCACAGAAGACTCATTCAACACACTGCAAAGCAAGCATGGACAAAACCGGAAAATTACTTCCTCACTCACTTCAGAGGTATTTTAAACAATGAGGAAACCCTGAAGAAAGATGCAACAGGGTGACTTCTTGGTCCAACTGAGGCAGAAGCATCCTCAGATCCAGGGATTCATGAAAAAGGGAAGGTATTTTTTTTGTGTGTGTGACATGTGAGCTTCAGGCTCTTGTTTACCGAGACTCCGGGCAGGTTTTAACTGCCTCTAATGATCGTTCTTTTCCATTTGACATTTATCTTTTTCGTTATTTATATTTCAAGTTTACTCTGGATTTTCTCCCTTTGTGAAGCCATGTTTCAACATAAAATAGAAATAGTCTATTCAGTGTTAAGTCAGCAAAGGGTACATTAGCTATCCAAGAGGAAAGTAGAAATATAAAATACATGGGAGGCCAAGGGCTGTGCACAAACTTGGTTCTTGCAGGATGGCTGGGAAGGGACAGATTCTTGGAACTCACCTGAGATTCAACATGGGGAAATGCCACTAGTCATCTCTGAGAGATGTGATATTCAGACCTGAGGTGAGACATGGTGAGAGTGGAGCCTTTTTCTGGGTTGCATTCCTCGCTGATAACCAGATTACAAATATCAAGACACCCAATGACAAAGCTCAATCTGAACAGAAAACTACCAAGCACCCACTGGGATGAGCTCTTTTGTGAACTGTTTGTTTTATTTCTCAGCGATGGCCTATTGGTCTTTCTAAGAGTTGACATGCTGATATTGTATTTAATTAAATATTTATTGTACAAAATGAAGGGTTCGTTGTGACATTTCCATACATGCATGTGATGACCTTGGTTCAGATTCACTCTCTTGATCATTCATTCTGGTCTCCTCACCCCCAACTCCCTCTTTCTCTTCCCCAACCACATCTTTAACAGTTCCTCTATAATTCTGTATTCTTTTCTTTTCCCTAGTTTCTACACAGCAGGGAAAATGCCACACATGTACGACACTTGTCTTTGTGAGCCTTACTTCACTTAGCGTGTTGATCTTCAGTTCCATCCATTTTCTTGCAAGTGACATAGTTCCACTCCCCTTTATGGCTAAATAATACTATACATTGTGTATATGTGCCATGATATCTTTACCTATCAGCTTATAAGCACCAAAGCTGACTCCATAACTACACTATTATTAAAGATGCAAAGAAAAACTTGAGTGTGGTGTCTCCTCAGCGGTCAGCTGGTATTTCTCCTTTCTTGAAATAACAATTACTTCAAGTGTCTTTCGGGTTCTGAAACCCACTCTTTGCAACTACAACTGGAGTGAGACAAGGTGACTCAGTCTCCAACTGACTCCTGGGTTCCTTCAAGTCTATGACCTTTTGTTTCTATGAACTTGGGGCATCAACTCATCAGAGCTTCCATTCTACCTGCCTGCCTGCCTGGTCTTCATGGCTGTCCTGGGACCTGTCACCTTGGCTTTTTGAAGCTGCTCAAACAAATTTCCACATGCTGTGTGGCTTATAACAGAAAAACATTCCTTCCAAGATGAATGTCACCAGACCTGAGTCCCTGAAAATACACTAGGAAAAAGTCTCATTTCTCCAGACTTCTGTTGCCCTTAGGGGTTTAGGGCTATGTTATGTCTTTCCTCTAGTTTCATGTGACCTTCTCTCTATCTCTGTGTCCCTTCTCTTACTCCAATAAGAACACTTGTTATTGATGTCAGGGCTCATCTGGACACTCCAAATGACCTCATCTCAAGAACCTCCACTGTAGTCATAAAAACCTTTTTCTCACAGTCACATCTGTAGGTTCTAGAATTTGAACTGTTCCCGTGTTGGAGAGGGGCCACTGTAAAATGCTATACAATCTTCTTTTAAGGCTCCTTTTGTGAATCTTCTGTTCTATCATAAGGAAACACTATCATCACACATGTTGGGTAAGAACAGAAACAAGAAATTCAGTTAAGATGGGACTATTCACAGATTAAAATTTTTTGCTTGTATGTGTGCACAATGGTATTATGATCATATCCACTCTTCATTTCCCTCCCCCATTCTCTGAAGATTGCATCACATCTCCCGCCCAACTTTATGTCTTCTTAGAAAAAAAAACTATTCCAATCATCCCATGCCTCTGTATGCATGGGCGTGTGGTCATCCCCTGGAACAGGTTCAGTCTAGTAGTGATCCCTCAAAACACTGTCCTTCCCTAACTTGCTATGAAGGGTCAACAGCTCCTCAGCTAGAGGTGACATCTCAGAAGCCTTACCCCGAGATAACACTGTGATTTTAAGAACTTGATCTTGGATAGGTCTTGTTCAAGTGACCACTCATGAAAAGTGACCAGTCATGTTTCCAAGACAGCTTCCAACAACACTTCCCACTATTTCCTGGCTCTTACAGTCCTTCCACCTCCTCTTCTAAGATGTTTCCTGAGCCTTGGTGGAGGCAGGGGTAATTGATCAGGGTGAAAGACATTTGTATTTTGACAGATGAAGATACTCCTAGACACTTATTCTTTGCAATTATAACATTCATTTTATGGAAAGTAAAAAAGAATCTATAAAAAAAACTGTAATTGAGTAATTACTTTTCAAGCTATAATCTTAGTAAAGATAGGAACAGGAATTTGTCAAGAGCATTGGGTCTCATGTTGTGGCTCAGGATGAGATATTCTCAACTCTTAGGTTGAGAAGGAATATTATTGCCTACTGTGGTTAAACTGTGAGATGCTGTGCCATTGCTTCTGTGGATCTGTGGTTCCCCAGCTAGTAGCAGTATCCTAGGAAGTCATGGACAATATTGGAAGGGAGAGCACTGAGTTGCAAAAATTACATCACTATGGGAATACCTTAGAATGATGTACCTGGTCCTGGTCCTGGTCCTCCTCCTTACTCCATGTTCCCTGTCCTCTAAGAAGTGAAAATTCCTCTTCAACATGGTCTTGCTACCAAGATATGTCTCCTAACACCATCTATCTAAACATCCATGGACTGAACTCTGTGATCCTATGAGCCAAAATAGCTCTTCCTCCTTAGTGTTGGTCTGTGTGTTTTGGCAACAGTGATGAGAATGTTCACATTCTCTGATGATATTTTGAAAGTAAAATCTGAGATTTCCATGCATCTATCTGCTCAGGGGAACTGGACTGGAAAGAAGGAGGACCAGGTTAGAATTGTATTCTCAGACTCTCGTTTTTGGTGTGGGGACTAATTCCTGTCCTACCATTTCTAAAGTTTAGCACTTTTACTGGTGAGTGCAACTTGAGGCTTTTGCCCTGCTGAAAATATGCTATGGAAAAAGGGGAGGGGGTTAAGAGCCTTGCACATATGCTTATGTAAAGGTCCTGGCTGCTTTACACAGTATCCATACAGACACTTCCATATCCCTTCTGCTTCTTTTCACAAGCACCTTACCAGGACTCTCTGGGGAAAGAGGAATGGGGAAGCTGGTTTGCCATAAGACCAGGCCAGGAGCCAATGGCACCATGCACTGCTCCCCGGTTTCTTTTTCCACTCGTTTTCCAGCACAGTGTATATCCACACACAGTGAGGTGCAATTACGGTGTCCTGGAGAATGAGCAACTTTACATCTTAATTACAGGTTAATAGAACTGACCCAGGGAGATCGCCTAATTAATCTTAGAAGGAGATGTGCATATTTAAGGAAGCTTCACTAAAGAAGCTATAGTTTTTCAAAGAAAACTAGACTGAAAGTAGGTTAAATTTGAGTACAGGATGCATTTCAGAATGAAGACATTTCACCAATATTTAGTTCATCAAAAATTAGAATTCAGCAAATTCATACTCCATTCATGTCCATCAGCGCTGGCATCACAACGGTCTTTCTCATCCACATCTACCCATTTTTAATTTACAATCCATTCATTAACTCTTCATATCAGTAATGAAGACATTCAGCTCACAACTACACCTTAGACTAGCATTTTCAAGTCAGAATTTTCTATCCTTGATGTGATATACCTAGACTACAACACTCATTTCTAAGAGATTCCTCTCATTCAACACATTTGTTGTTTCTGACCTGATGCAGGGAAAGGGACCTTCCAACATGTATATCCTTATATCTGATTATAATATTCTCTTGACTCATTGGGAAGTATCATCATTACATTGGAAGTAAACTCAAAACTCAACATGATTTGAAGAGTCTTCATCTGGTTTTCAGTTACTAGACCACAGCACCTCCTACCTTTGTTCTGCTGCCTTCAGCGAATGGAAAGAGCTTATAAATCTCAGTGTGTCTTATTGCATGTAGTATTGATACAAACCACCTAAGGTGGGAACTATAAAAGAAAATCAGGCTCATGTTTAAATCATCATTTTGAAACCTGAATCCTGAAGCTTGGTCAATAGATAAGTTCTCTGTCTCTTTCTTATGAAAACATACCTGATAAAGCAACGTAAGAGAGGAAGAGGTTTATGCAATAAAAAGGGGGAGACTTGGAGAGCTTTTGGGACTGCCTGGCAGGAATCTGACATTTGCCAAGGACAAGGAAGTGAACTGCAGGCAGGAATCTGACATTAGGCTGGAACAAAGAAGTAATTTCAGGCAGAAATCTAAAATTAGGCTAAAACGAAGAAGTAATTATAGGCAGAAATCTAAATCTTAAGCTAGAACAAAGAAGTAGGCTTCAGGCATGAAAATGACTTTGGGCTAGGACAGGGAAGTAGGTTCAGATATTTTGGTCATCCTTATAAGCCCTTAGAAATAGTGATCACAGGAGATCTCAGGCTCTGTTTATTGTTGTGTGTGTTCTTTGACTATCTGGGTTCATTGTCTTGCTTATTCCTTTACTATTTGTATCTAATGTACTGCTTGCTCCTCAACATAGAACTGACCTTAATACTTGCATGTAATCCAAACAGTAAAAAGGCAAAAAAGGAGGAGGAGGGATGGGATAGGGGATTAATGGGGGGAATGGAAATGGGGAAGGGGGATGGCATCTGAAATGCAAATAAATAAAATATCAAATAAAAAAAAGGATAGGAAGAGTTGGTTTGGTTTAAGAGTAAAGTCCATGATAACAAGAAAGGCACAGCAACAGGAGTGTAGAGTCTGCAACCCCAATCAGTAAGTAGAGAGGCATGAACACTGACACACAGTTCAATTTCTCCATGTTTGGCAGTCCAGAATTTTTTTAATGAGGGATAAATCTGTTTTTGAAACTCAGTAAAGACATACTCAGAACTGTGTCACCTAAGTTATTCTCAATCTTGCGTAGTTAGCAACAAAAATAAAACCATCACACATGGTGATAAAGGAAACAAGAATGGGGAAATGCATGAAGAAGAGGACAAGCATTTTTATAACAGCCTGCTTTGAAAGTAACAACCCAGTCCCTGGAAACCTAACCCCCCCTCCAGATAAGAGTGTCCCTCCCAAAAGTCAAGTCTCAGTAACCTAGTCACCTCCAACTTGACCCTACTTTTTATTCATGATTATTTTTTCTCAAGTTGGGAATCAAATCCAAGGCCTCACATATGCTACACAGCTGCTGTACCATTAAGATACAGTCTCCATCCCGATTTTTACTTCTTGAAGGTCCCAGTGCTTTTTGGAACTATTGCACAGGGAAACAAGCTTCCGGAGCATGAACTTGAGAGAAAGAAAAACCACATTCTTAACTCAAGAAAATAAATCAGTATCCCTCCATTATACAAATGATAAATGGACTGAAAAGAAATTAGGGAAACAACACCCTTCACAATAGCCACAAATAGTATAAATATTATAATATATAATATAATATAAATATATTGGTATAGCTCTAACCAAGCAAGTGAAAGACCTGTATGACAAGAACTTGAAGTTTCTGAAGAAAAAAACTAAAGAAGATATCAGAAGATGGAAAGATCCTCCATGTCTAGATGGATTGGATTAACATAGTAAAAATGACCATCTTACAAATAAACAAAAAACAAAACAAAAACCCCTATAGATTCAATATAATTCTATCAAAATTCCAACACAATTCTTTACAGGCCTTGGGAAAATAATTCTCAACTTCATATAAAAAAATAAAAAAACCCAAGAGCACTTAAACAATCCTGTATAATAAAAGAACTTCTAGGAGTATAGCCATCCCTGATATCAAGCTCTGCTACAGAGCAATAGTAGTAAAAACTGCATGGTACTGGTATAGAAACAGACAGGTTGATCAATGGAATTGAATCAAAAACTCTAAAATAAACCCACACACCTATGGACACTTGATTTTTGACAAAGAAGCTAAAACCATACAATGAGAGTTGGGGCAAAGGCATCTTCAACAAATGGTGCTGGTCTAACTGGATGTCTGCATGTAGAATGCAAATAGTTCTCTATTTGTCACCCCGTTCAAAACTCAATCCCAAGTGGATCAAAGACCTCAATGTAAAACCGGATACCCTATACCTAATAGAACAGAAAGTGGGGAATAGCCATGAACAAATTGGTACAGCAGACAATTTCCTGAACAGAACACCAATGGCCCAGGCTTTAAGATTAACAGTTGATAAATTGAACCTCATAAAACTAAAAAACTTCTGTAAGGCAAAGGACACCCTCTATAGGAGAAAACAGCAGCCTCCTGATTGGGAGAAGATCTTCACAACCCCACATCTGACAGAGGGCTAATATGTAAAATATATAAAGAACTCAAGAAGTTATACACCAACAACCCCCCCCCAAAAAAAAAAAAACAATTTAAAAATAAGGTACAGAGCTAAACAGAGAATTCTCAACAGAGGAATCTCTAATGGCTGAGAAGCACTTAAATATTCGATATTCTTAGTCATCAGGAAAATGCAAATCAAAATGACTCTGAGATTCCACCTTATACCCATCAGAATACAAAGATAAAAAAACCTCAAGTGACATCACATGCTGGTGAGGATATGGAGCAAGGGGAACACACCCTCCCCTTTGCTGGTGGGAGTACAAACTTGTACAACTGTTCTGGAAATCAATTTGGCAGTTTCTCAGAAAAATTTGGAATAGTTCTACCTCAAGACCCAGCTGTACCACTCCTGGGCGTATACCCAAAAGATGCTCCACCACACCACAAGGACACATGCTCCACTATGTTCACAGCAGTCTTATTTATAATAACCAGAATTTGGAAACAACCCATATGTCCCTCAACTGAAGAATGGATAAAGAAAATGTGGTACATTTACACAATGAAATACTATTCAGCTATTAAAAATGAGGACACCATGAAATTTGCAGGCAAATGGATGATACTAGAAAATATCATCCTGAGAGAGGTAACCCAGACCCAAAGGACATGCATGGCATATACTCACTTATAAGTGAATATTAGCCATAAAATTCGGGATAAAATGCTAATGTCCACAGACCCAAAGAAGCTAAATAACAAAGAGGGTCTAAAGAACAATGTTTGAATCTCACTCAGAAGGGGAAACAATTTAATCACTGGAGGTGGAGGGAGGAGGGAACTGGATGGGAGAGGGAATGGGGAAAGGAACAAAGCAGGCAGGGTCAGCTACAGGGAGAGTTGGGAAGAGAGGTCCAGGGAGAATGATTGGAAACTGGAGGCAGGGTGGACATCTCGACATGCCAGACACCCACAATGGTGGAGGCTCTAGGAAGTCTACAAAGGTGACTCTATTTGAGACTCTTAGCAGTGGGGGATATGGAACCTGATGAAAAAGAAAAGAAGAAAAAAACCCACATCTGAAGCATAAAAAGAGATTTATGCTCCTGCATCAGAGTCACCTCTTATAACCAAACAGGACTCCCAGTGGAGGGATAAGGACACCAACCTACCCACAAAACCTTTGACCCTAAATTTGTCCTGCCTACAAGAAGATGCAGAGATAAAGATGGAGCAGAGACTGAGGGAATGGCCAACCAAAGATTGGCCCAGCTTGAAATTGATTCCCATGGGCAAGAACAAATCCCTGACACTATTAATGATAGTCTGTTATGCTTCTGACAGGAGCCTAGCAAGGCTGTCCTCTGAGAGGATCTGCTCTGCAGCTGACTAAAACAGGTGCAGAGACTCAAAGCCAAATGTTAGACAGAGCTCAGGAAGTCTTGTCGAAGAGTTGGGGGAAGGATTGAGGAACCCAGAGGGAACAGGGATTCCACAAGAAAACCAATGGAGTCAACTAACCTGAAACTTAGGAGTCAGAGACTGAACCACCAACCAAACAGCATACAAGGCCTGGAACTAGCCCCCTGACACACCTAGCATACACATATACGTAGCAGATGTGTAGCTTTGTCTTCCTGTGGATCCCCCAACAACTGGAGCAGTGGTATAACCTGACTCGGTTGAGTTGCCTTCCTAGGAATCCTGCTCCTCTAATTGGCCCATGTTTTCTGGCCTCAGTGGGAGAGGATGAACCTAGTCCTGCAGTGACTTGAGAGGCCAGGGTGCATTGGTACCCATTGGAGATCTCCCCCTTCTCAGAGGTAAAGGTAAGGGAGGTAAGAAAGGAAGGGCTGCATGAGGGGGAATTGGGAGGGAGGCTGTGATCATAATATAGAGTGAATAAACAAATAAATAAATAAATAAATAAATAAATAAATAAATAAATAAATAGGAAAATATACAGAAGAAGAAAAGAAAAGAAGAGAAAAGAAAAACCACATCTAAAGCATGGCAAGGGGTTCTGTGTTCCTGCTTCAGAGACACTGAGCCGCTGTACAAAATGCTTGCTACCTGGCCTACAAGCCACACAAGCTGAATACAGAGCTCTGATGATAGACCCCTGCCATGGTGTCTTTACTAGGAGCTTCAAGTGATTCTGAGGCCTCTAATGTTTGAACATCTGTGCTTAAAAAATTCAAAGTGTTCATCTGGATTCCAAGCAATGGATCCTGTTCTATCTTCTATCAGTCCTCTTCCCAGGAATTCCTTCCTCCCTCTTCCTAAGTGAAATTGTTTCTGCAGTCCACCCACATGCCAGCTCCTTGTGAGGAAGCTTTTGTATTCCTTTCCACTCAGTTCCACTCCACTCTCACTGAGGTCTCTGCTTTCTCACCCCTCCCTGGCGTACATTGCCTTTTGCCCCCATTTATTCCACTGTAGTCATCTACTTTCATCTCCGTATCCATAATTTATTACAAAGAAAAAGATGTTCTTGTTTTGATGTCTTAGAGGTTGACGCTTTATCCTGTGTCTTTATCCTGAATTGTCAGTGTTCCTTCAAAGTAGAATACTAATAAAATAACCATGGGGCAGAAACATCTAGATTGGAAATTCAAATTCACCACCTCTAAAATTTTGTTGTCTGGGTTTTGTAATGCAAACCTGTTTCCCTGTAACAATCTCAACATAGTTTGTGTTTATTACATTAGTGGTTATTATTGTCTATCCCATTATGGTTTGGATATGAATCCCCAAAAGTCTCCTGGATTAAGAGTCTGGTCCCCTGATGGTGCAACTATCAAGGGATTAAATTGTATGGGTACTAAGTTCATCAATTCAATTCACTGATGGATTGGTAACCTTTCTGCAGTGTTGAAAAGTAGTAAAGCTTGAAGATAATGCCTAGTTGGCAGGTGATAAGGGCTGTAGACCCCACCCTTCCTTGCTGGTTTTCTTCTTTCTGGCTGCTATAAAGTAAATGGTTCTGTTCTACCACCACCTGCTGCCCTGGCATAATGTCTCTCTCTAGGCCAGACACAACAGAACCAACACAAGCTGAAACTCCTGAGACTACGAGCCAACAAAAATCTGACCTTTTCTTTTTCATATATGTTGTCCCCGCAATAGAAACCTGAGACCCCCACCTCCAACTATGCGCAACTTCTACCAAGTTACTTAGAGGATCTTCAGCTTCTCCCCCCTGGGGAATCTAGATTCAACAAATGATGGCCTTTGGCCAGTGGAATGTGCAAGACTGTGATGCCAGTAAGGGCTTCATAAAGCACATGCATGGGCCGCTTGAGCCTTTGAACATCTTCTACTACCATGAGCTCATGCTAGACTTGGGAGATGAGAACACAGGGAACAGACTTACTCCAACCAGAGCTTCTTTCACCAGACAGATAACCAGAAAAGCCCCAATCTGTGAAGATTAAGTAAGCTTTGTATGAGCACATTTAATTCGGAGTTGGTATTCTTAGAGAGCTCAGTGAATAATAGCTATTATTGTCATTATTGACACAGCTCCTTGTTAATTCCCATGAAGGTATCCTTGTGAGTTGCTTCATGATGCTGTTGTATTTGGGTTCTACTCCATATTCTTGGTCCAACAGATAATATAGGCAGCATTTCCAACCTGCAGCCCATGAGACACATGCAGCCATACGCAGCCAAGGATAGTTATGAATGTAGCTCCAACACAAAATCACAAATGTACCTAAAATGTTATGTTGCAGTTTAAGTTTAAGGTGTGCTCATGGTTATCTCAAAGCAGCCTCCAATTCTCTGTGGAACTGGGATGAGCTTGTGCTTCTCAGCCCTATGCTTCCACCTCCCAAATGGGATGGTAGACACGTGCCAGCACACCTGGTGCTGGAGATGGAACTCAAGGGCACATGCGCTCTAGGGCAGTACTCAACCAACTGAGCTGCATCCTCAGCCCAGCAACTTCATGATTCTCCAACATGAACTGTGTAAATGGCAACTGTCATATCATATTGACAGCAGGTTGCACTTGGATTTGGTGTCTGATGATTTATGACCACGCGACTATAAGGGTGCCTTCACATTCTCTACTTGAAACTGGCAGTAGGTTGAACTTAGTACATTGTCCATAACTGCTCATGAAGGGACCTTATTTAACTCTGAACCAATATTATGGTGTACAATCATGAATGTGGAGACAAATGGTGTGTAATCTCTGTCCTGAACCAAATAGTATTTTGATATACTTGTGAACTTGTGTTTTGTTTTTTATTTATTTATCCAATAAGTGTTTTGACTAATTATTAAAGCTACATAGGGACTTCTATGATTATATTTAGCAGAGACCTTAAACACAAGACAATATTAAATAAATTTAAATTTTTACATAAAACCTTCAGATTTTAAAATATGAGCACAAAAGTGAAGACAAAAGAAGATATACAAAAGCTTTGTGTGATTCAAACAAAAAACTCAAGGCCCACCTTTTGAGATATTGCTTTGTAGCTTGAATTGAAATTATCTGTGTGGATTTTTTTTCTCCCCTTTTAGACTCTGAATTCATTTACAGTGAGATTGGTATCTTGCGAGCATGCGATGCTTTCAAGTAAGGAAATGTCTATGAATCTTTATGAAATAACCAGTGAGAGACAAACTCTTCATTCAAAGATTTACAGGTTGATCACAAAGATAAGAGACACGGCCACAAATAACCATCACACATTCAGAACAGGAGAAAAAGAGCTACTGTCAATGACTAAACCCCAGTGTGTCCTGGGCTCAGCACTGTGTCTGGAGCTAAACTGCTTCGTCTCATCATCATCAGAGAGCTGGACTCTGAGTGGCACCTGCCTGAGCATCTGAGGTACTCTGTCTTCTCATCCGCTGTCAGGGAATTGTAAATTGAAAACTCCTTAGATCCTCATCCTCTATAGAGAACTTCCCATTTGTCAATCTCCACCCATGGGCCAGAGATGTCATCTCCTATCCATGAGTCCTTCTGTTGAGTGTAGGCTCCCTAGGGTTTTTTCTTCTGGGCGATTCATTGCAATTCCGTTTGAATATCAACACAGGTCTCTCCCGTTTGTATTCAAAACAACTTCAAACCCAAAGCTTTTAGAAATCTGGATTAACAATTAAAGATTTCAATGAACAACCCACAAAATGGGGTTGCTAAAAGAATATCTGTATATAGTATCCTCAGGTTCCCAAGGAAACTTCTGATTTGTCTTCATAGAAAAATCAAGGTTGGTAGGATAGTTGTTCTTGCCAAAGTAATCCACACAGTCAATGCATTCCTTGTCAAAATTCCAGAGACATCTTGCACAGAAATAGAAAAAAAAAAATGGTCCTAAAAGCCTGCCTGAACCAAAAAAGACTGAATAGCCAAATCCAATGTAGGCCAACATAAATTCATGCATGTGTGTGCACCCCACCCCATAAACACACAGGCATCCACTGAGGATTATCCATCATCATTTCTACAGGTGATGTGCAAGCAGCCAAGGAGAAAAGCAAACAATACTCCTATGCAGCTGTAAAGTCTGTGAACCACAACACTGACCGCCATGGCAATAGCCAATAGTTCAACAGTGACACTTATATTTCATGGGTGGCCAACAGCCACCAGAATGAACTTAATGCTGGTTCAATAGAAGGGATTTCGTGTCTAGTATTGTAAACCCAATCAACTAACTGTAGCTGTTGAAATCACGGACCCCAGAGAAGAACTCCTGCCATGTTTCTAAGCCAATAGAAGTTCTAGCTACATTCTAATATTTATCCTTATGCCCACAGATACATTTAGTTTTCCCTCCCCTTCATCAAAGAAGCTTCCTTGTGTGGCAGACGGGAACCATTACAGAAATCAACAACTTGTCAAAATGCAGAGAACAATTGACCATGGGTTTTCCAATTCCAATTTATAAATCTACAACACAATCACGACACCTAAGGGTGAGGGAACATCACAGAAGAGGGTACAGAAGGATTGTAAGGGCCAGAAGGCCAGGATATCTATTGTGAGATGGAATTTTCTATACAGGACAAAGAAACTGCACCCATGAAATAGTTACAATGTGGTCACATATATAAGACTTAACCAATGACAAAAAAAAATTGGCATGCCAACGTGGATGAAGATATTATCATAAGGCTGTATTGCTAGATGAAGACCTATAGGCAATTAATGGCTGCTAAGAGGAGAATTGATCTACTATAGGAACCAGCCTCATGATAGGTTATCCAATCCTTGGTGGTCAGCCCTAAACATGTAATTGATCTACTGGAGGAACCATCCCCATGATAGGTTATTCAATCCTGGGTATTCAGCCCTAAACATGTGCAAACATGTACAGACACATATATGTATGTGTGCATATATGTATATTCATTACAATAATTAAAGAAAAGAGGTCACAAGTTTGAGGGGTGTCATGGGAAGCATTAGAGGGGAACAAGAGAAGAGTAAAAATGATGTAAATACAGTATGAGATTCTCAAAACAAATTAAAAGTCAATTTAAAACATTATCACCCTTGAATGTGTTCCGGTTTTGATTGTGTTCTTCAATAAAGTAGAGAAAATAAAAATCCAAGAGGTTGGATTATATCCTCCAAGCTATTGAATTTTCATCTGAACTCATGAACTTCAAAGTTTACAACCCTCCCTCATGTCTCGCGGCCCCAATAACATCACAAGGATTAATAAAGAAGCACACTGAATTTCTTGCCTCAGTTCTGGAAAAGCTTGCTGGGAAACAAGAAAACCAAGACCTTAAAGGATCCATTTACCACTACTGGATTGGTAGATGGAGTCCTGGCAGAAAAAGGGGCAGAGACATGGGGCAGTTAAATGATTTATTTGAATGAGATAGAGAATAATTTAATAAATTAAATAAAGCAATAAATGAATCTGGAGTACAGCACTTGCACTGGGAATAGCAATTGAGTCAGCTGAATAGCTAAAACAGATGTGGGGTGTGGCTGGCTATAGAGGCCATCAGATGCCAGAGTTCATCTACAATGAAGACTAACATGAGCAGTGCTGGTCTGCATGTATATCCACCCAGATCTCACGGCTCCTCTATTTGGGTCTCCAACACCTCTCTGTCATGAAGTGAGGTACTTTATTCTACCATGCACTCCACCCAGTGTTGTTCCATCTTTCCATGGACTCAGAAACAATGGGACCAAGTAGCCATGGCATTAAAGTTCTAAAGCCATGAACCTTTTAATTTGTGTGTGTGTGTGTGTGTGTGTGTGTGTGTGTGTGTGTGTGTGTGTGATTTTTCACTTTGGCAAAGGCTAACACACTTGCACACGCATGTCCCTTTGTCCTTTGTCCATGACATATAACAAGAAACCACAAGCCATTTCAGTCTGGGACCTTCCCAACTCAAGAATCATGAGCTAAATGTCTGTTCATTGCAAATTACTCTCTCAGGTATTCTGTGACAGACACAAAACCAACATGCATGGGCAGCAACAATCGTCTGTTCATTCGTGTTTTCTGCGTGGTGTCCTAATTCCAGAACTGTTCTCGTCCCTAAATGAAATAAGTAAAACACCCTAATTGTTCAGGAACCAAGATGATGACAAAGACATATAATTCAGTGTGCTGCCTCTGTCTTGTACTAAGTAACCTGTGACGCATATCAATCTGAAGGCAACTGTTTGCATGCAAATGACACTTGGAAGAGTGGAATCGTTTTTTCTCTTATGTTTCCGAAAACACCATGCATATATGTTACTGCTCATGTGCTGATAAAACTGTCTTAAAATAGGGAAGGCTTTGCCAGGCTTTTCTGGCCTCAGTGGCTCGCTTCTGCAAGAATACAGCAGTAGCTTCTTTCTCAGCTTGCTGACCTCCGTCCTATGTTCTCCTCCTCTCCCCCTCTCCTCTCCCCTCTCCCCCTCCACTCTCCTACCTTCCCTTTTCCCTCTCCCCTCTCTCCTCTTCTCTTCCTCCTCAAGCCAGGCCATATTTTTGTCTGTCAGTATCTCAGACATGCTGTACTCTCTCCCTCTCCTCCTCCATATCCAAGATTTGCACAGAATCCCTCTGCCTCAAAGCTATTCTCACCTGCTCAGTTAACAGGAGGATTCTTCACAAAATCCCTTCAGAGTGGTTGGAACTGGGCAGGCAATCCTCCTCTACTTTTTCCATGCCTCACATTCCTTTCATGTACTGCAGCTTCTATCTGACCGCTCATCCTTCATCAGAGCGCCTGTCCGCTGCCTCCCACCCTCATTGACAACCCATGCTGACCCACTTCCTTATTTTGAACCACTCATAGATAAGACTAGGCAAAGCTGACTCCATCCTAATGCTCCACTGTGGACTTGGTTAAGTTAGGGACCTTGAGATGGATAATTCTGGATTATCCTGGTGGATCTGAAGCCATCTCGAGCATGTAAAAGGAGAAAGCTGGAGAAGCAAGTGGCCCATACAAAGAAAATTGATGTGACAGCAGGAACAGAAGCAGGGGTGATGTGCTCTGAAGATGGATGAATGGATTGGACTTTAAAGTCCACAGAGACCTCCCAGAGAGCTTCCAGAAACATAACCCTGCAGACATGCCGGGTTAAGGCCAACAAGACTGTGTTGGACTTCTGAGCCTCAGAGCTGTGAGAGTCTGTGGTAGTTCTTTACACCAGCACCAAGAGTGATGCGTGATTCTGTGCTTCCTTATAGCCTCCAGACATGCCACAGAATTGTTTCTCCTTGATGAGGTGCAGCCTTCCCAAGCTGAAGACGAGACCTTGGAACTACAAGTTCATGCCCAAAAGTACCTCAAAGGGGACATTTTTCCTTGTTTTTATTAATTAAATAGATATCTATAAAATTGAGTTTTAGAGAGAAACTGGTGAGCTTTTCTTGGTTTGGTTTGGTTTGGTTTGGTTTGGTTTGGTTTGGTTTGGTTTGGTTTGGTATGGTTGGGGGGGTGGTTGTTGTTTGCTTGGATATTTTTGTTTGTTTTGAGGATTTGTTTCTTTTTTCTTTTTTTCTTTTTTCTTTTTTTTTTTTTTGCCTGTTAAACTTTTTAAAGCATATTTTATTTTGAGTGTTTTGGGCAAATGTCACACACTTAGAGACAAGTGCACACATCATCAGTGGACACCATGGTGAGTTTCAAAAGCTACACTCAGCTCAAAAGAGGCATGAGTGCTGTCAGAGAAGCGCTCCCCCTGGCTTCCCTGTGCTGTTCACACCCCAGGGTGACTACTCCAGCAAACACCACCACAGTGCACTTCTCTCCAGATAATGCATTCATATGAAGACACACACATCCAAGGACACACATAAAGAACAAGGGGGAGCTTGACAGGTCCCACTCCGGACAAGAGCAGTCTGACAAAAGAGGTTTGCAGTGGGAAGAAGAATCACTTTTGTGGTTTGTTTGTTTGTTCGTTTGTTCGTTTGTTTGTGTGACCAGGGCAAGTTTGCCTATGCTCTAGTGTCCCCCCATGTATGTGTGTATAGCAAGCACTAAGTGGTTATGAAGAGAAGGTGCAGGGAGAAGAAGAGATGAGGAAAAAGAAGAGGAAGAGACATGAGGACAAGAAGAAGAGGGAAGAGGAGGAGGAGGAAAAGAAATGAAGTTGAGAGGAGAATGGGGAGGGGCCAAGGAAGAGTTAGAAGAAAATGGCGTAGATATAATCTAAATATATTGTATTCTTGTATGACATTTCTGAAAATTAAAAAAAAAATCAGAGTGAAAATGAAAGGTTTCTACACACACGCACACACGCACATGCACATGCACACACAGAGACACACATACAAACACCCGCCCCCCCTTGAGAGGCGAGGCAGCATGGTAAGAGTGGCTGGGGAAACCTTCCTACGATGTGTTTTACCTGCTTTACTCACTACGCACCTTTGTTGTCTGACACTGAGGGCTGTTAAGGAATAAGCCCTTGCTTTGGAGCTCTGTACTAAGTCAGCAAGCCAAAGCTGAGCCAACATAAGCAAGTGTGATTCTCATGACAAACAACCTCAGCTTACCCAGAGCAGCCAGGATACGCGTATTGTCTTGCTTCTGGTCTCTCATCCATTTCCTGTCTAGACCCCTGCCCAATTCACATGGTACAAGAAATCACAAAGGGAATTCTAACATGGCTGAGAGCAGGCAGCTCTTGGAGGAAGCAAATGAGTAATATCTCTCTAGCCTTCTAGAAGACACCTAGCTGCCAAAATCTACCTTCCATTGGAAACCCAGAAAACATGGGGCCTGTGGCTCATTGGCAGGGAGCTTGTACGTCAGGGTCACATTTCTGCTTGCTACAAAAGGCCAGATGTAAATGACAGCCTCCTTTGGACAGCAGACACATTAATGCCATCATGCCATTTCAGCTGAATCCCAGACACAGCCAAGGCAGAGGAACGCTGAGGCCTCACTAGGGGGAACATGAATACCTCTTCCTCTTCACTGGGACACTTCCACACTGTGTTCCCCAGTTCTCATTTCTGTGCCAGAGAAAGGCAGTGAAGGACACAGGACGAAACACAGTTTTGGAATCAAAAGTGACACCAAACTATCTATATCCTTTAAAAGCCTAATGACTTTAGAAAAGTCACCCCAGCTAGAAATCGTGCAATGTGAATGGAGAAAGGAAAGTGCTGGCCCACCTCCAGTTGGTTAATATTAAGCATAATAATTCAATGCATGAAATATCCCATGGTGAGAAAACCAGCGAGGGCTATTAACCTCCACGAATTCCCCACTGGAAATTCAGAAGCCAAAGCTCACCTCCTCCTTCCATCAGCGAGCTTCTCCTGTTCTATACATATTATTATGACCTTGGGTGTTCTGAAGCAACCAGGCTGTTCTGATTCCTTCCTTCACCAAAAGTTAATTGCAAAGTTTTCCAGGCTTCATGTAAAATCTTTGTTACCAGTTCTTCATCTCTTCCCCTAGTGCAAGCAAATCTCTCCTGGGTCATGGTCTAACCATAGTCAACCTTCTAAGAGCTCTGAGCATATTAGACAATATCTGGAGACTATTTTGGTTATCAGAACTGGGTTGTTCCTACTTAGCCTTGTTGGCTGAGCCACACTAGTAGAGTCATCTGAGAAGGAAGCCTGGATTGGGGAATTGCTTAAATTGGATTGGTCCATGGGTTGTCTGTGGGAGCCTGTCTTGTTTATGAATTGACATAGGAAGGCCCAGCTCATGCCAGGCAGCACCATTCACTAAGCATGTGGTCCTGAGCAGCATAAGAAGGCTAGTGAAGCCCGAGCCCTTGAATAAGGTCTCCAAGCGAGTTCCTCCATGGTTTCTGCTTCAAGCTCCTGCTTGAGTTACTGCCCTGACTTCCTTCAATGATAAACTGTAAATTGTAATTGAAATAAATCTGTTCACCAATAAGTGGGTTTTGGTCATAGTGTCTTATCCAACAACAGAAAGGAAACTAGAACATGAGGAGTCGGGTAGATGCTGCTAAATACCCCATGGCAAAACCACAATTTCCATGCAGCCACAGTGCATTGTCTGACTCTAATAGAGATGGGTCAAGAAGTTGAAGAACGCTGAGCTAGCTTGACATCTTTAATTCATATAATCTTTCCCTGCTCTAGATGGGGCTTCTGTCATTACCACGTTCTTTTGAGATCGTCATTTCCTCAAAGTCCAAGCTCCAAACCATACACTGACCCTGCTTCCTTACAGGAAGGGAAAACTAATACTCAAAAACTCAACTTGCTTGAGTAGCCCACCTGTGTCAGGAGCTGTGACTGTGCATTAACTCGCTTTGTCCTCAAGACAGCTCTAATTGGGATTAAATTCAAGTGTTCATAAGACCTCTAATGTTGTAAGATGGTCTTCTGTAATCAAAGAGCAGATGCAGTAGACACTCAAGGAGGTGTGTTGAATAACAAATAGCTAAATTAAGTGGACATGCTAAGACTTGAGGGGCTTGTCACTAACAGAAAATGCCAATGTGTATATATATATATATAAGTGTTTCACTTAGTCACTGCTACTCTCATACTTAAAGACCATAAGATGACAGTTAAATGGCACTTTTAAGTCCCTATACACTTCATTTAACAATGAGGAATTCTCTGTAAAGTCAAAAAGTACATATAAACACATGTTTAGTTCCTTTTGGTAACGTCTTAATAGATCAAATCCATCAGTCTTATGTGTTTGATGAATTTTATCTCCTGCCCACTGACTGGTCTGTATTCTCTCTCTCTCTCTCTCTCTCTCTCTCTCTCTCTCTCTCTCTCTCTCTCTCTCTCTCTCTCTCTCTGTGTGTGTGTGTGTGTGTGTGTGTGTGTGTGTTCATATTGGTGGACATGTATGTGTGGCAGGGAATGTAAGTAAATATATGAATTCTTGTGGAAGCTAGACCACCTCAGGCATCATTATTAATCAGGTGGTACCAAGTAGGCTAAGCTAGCTGGCCAGGGAGCCCCAGGGAGCCATCCCTTTATCTGTGTCTCCCTGGTGCTAGAATTGTAAGCATGTGCTACCATGCTCAGCTTTTGATGTGGGTGCTGGGAATTGAACTCATGTTCATAAAGATGTCTACACTGCACGGTGAACACTTTACTAATAGAACTATCTCCCCAGCCCTCCTGTGTATATTTCTTATGAAGGTTTTCCATTTTGCTCATCTGACACTATTAGTTTCACACCTGCAATCCTGTGGGCTGGTCGATGTTCTGCAGAATATACAGCTGTTTCTGGCATCATTAGGTCAGAGCTATACATCACCACAGAGAGTGAGTGAACTAAGCTAGGCTTAGGAAGAAAGGCAGAGCAAAGAAAACTTCGATCCTTTTCTAAAAGACATGGGAGGAAAGGATTTGCTGAATTGGTGGCCACATGCCAGGCACCAAAAGCAGAGTAACATACGCTAGCAAACACCAGCCATGTGAACCAGTGGCTGCAACCAAAGCTGCTAGTTGAAGACAGTGGTTCTATTGTTATCTTGCAGGACCTGTATGATTTTATTATGAGAGTCTGGGCAATTAAACTTTGAATAATAAAGACCTTACAACTCCCCTGTCTTAAAGACAATGCTAACCTCTGCCATTTACATCTATTGCTCCAGATTTACAGTTTGGACCCAGACATTTGTTTCCGAAAGTTTCACCTTTCTTGTTATAAAAGTTCTTCAACTTCCAGCTAAGAAACCACTCTAGGAGTTATGACAATGCCCAAGCGTGTGTATTAGTGCATTATTGCTGCTTAGGACACACCACAGGGAGAGAGAAGGTTGGTTTCTTTTTATTTGATTTGTTTTCGTGAAAGTCTGTAGAGCACAAGTTTAAAGTGATGCTTTCTATAACCATGTTCCTCTGTAACGTCTCTCCTTAGCTTATACATGGCTGTTGGACTTCTTGTGAGTCTGTATCTATCCATGTGTCTGGGCCCTAACCCTACTCAGACCTCATTTTTTTCTGAAGTACCTCTTTAGAGGTTCTATCTTCAAATATAGTCATGTATAAAGCACTGGGGATAGGAGTATAATTTTTTTTTTTTGCCCCTAACATTTTTCCAATGACATAATTGGAAACTTGGGGTGGGGTGGGGGGGTGACTACATGGATGTCAATGAAGCAGTCAGAAGATTCAGAATATTCCAGCAAAGAGGAAGAAGGTGATATAACAGAGCTGTCTTGAGCCAAGCCCATGTTTATAGAGACCAGAAGTGGGAGCTGCCTGTCAGCAGCAATCCCTGGGCACAGGCTTCCCATCCTCTTTTCCTAAAGTAAGTTCTTCCTGGTATATCACAGCCTCCACCACACTTGCCTGTTTTCATGTTGGTGAAACAGTGAACTGTTTGAATTGTGTACAGGGACAGGTTGCACATTCAGATGCTTATTGTGTAAAATGTACAGGAAGTCTCCACAGATGACTATTATACTCCAAGACACTGTGGGTTTGAGCATTGCATTCCAGAAACAAGAAATAATTTAATAGATAAAACAATAGCTTGCCTGTTTAAAACTGCTGGGGTTCATATCCCTCTGTTGTCTCCTGCTACTCACAGAGTGATGGGAGGAGCAGTAACTTGCTGAGTTCTTTGAGAGCCCCCAGCAGCCACCCCCAGACCTGCTAATTCAGAACCTATCTGTAAAAGGAGTCCTTCAGGTGGTTCCTGTTCCCTCAAATTTTGTGAGAGATTATTCTGGGCAATGAATTACCCTCTCTGAGCCTGATGTTCCTCATTTGTAAAAGAATGCAATTCCCACTAAAAAGTAAAAGACCTCTAGATTCTTTCAAGCTCTAAAATGCCATGACAATTCTGAGCAAAGTCTGGTCTTTACAGCATCGTCGTGCCTCTCATGGAACATGCATTAAACTTTCAGCCCTCATCCTGTACGAACATTCTGCTTCCTGAAGACTTGACTTCCATCTGTAATCGGCAATTAAAGTCATGGTTGAAGGGAGACAACTGATACCCTAAATGTAAAAGGCATTCCGCTAATGTGTCAGCTTTGCACCTTGAGGGTAAAGTGCCTGGAAAGTGCAGTGTGCAAACGTGCTAGACCAACACTTATTGGAGGCAGAGAAGTGATTTGGGTGAGGCTAGCAATTTTACCATCCAGTGACTTGACCTGACAGAGGACCCATCAATGGCTCCTGTTTAGCTATCATAATTTATGGTAGTGCCTCATTTACACCCAGCCATCAGCAAGATGCTGATGAGTGAAGAGAGACAGAGATCTAGGGTGAAGGAAAGATGAAGGCTTTAAGGTTGAAAACTAAATTACCAACCATTCTCTTTCTATGGATCATTTGAAGCCCCAGGGTCCATTCTAAATTGAAAATTCCCAAATGATTACTACAAGGAAGATTTGCTAGTAGAAATTAAGATTTTTTTTAAAATCCAAGTGAAAATTTGCTATCAAAAGACATGGTTACTTCATAAAGATCACAAGGATAATGTTATAAAGCTGGTAAAATACCCAGAAATTATTTTCAATAATATTATTATTAATATAAATACCAATGATATCAATAAAAGTCATTATAACATATCTGTATGGAGCATTTTTAAATCATGTATATACTTCATTAAGCTTTAATGAAGAAATATGAAGAAGTTCTATTATTGTGCTATTATTATATTATTATTATTAAAAAGATTTTAAAAAATTGAAACTTGGATTAAAACATGTTTCAATGTTAATGGTCACCAACGTCTAGTCTATATTGTCTTCTATTTCTCAGTATTTTAAACTTTACATTTGTATATTTAAATGTGTGTGTACTTAAAAAAATCATGAGACTTCTTACTCATTATGTACATGAAAAGAGATTAAATGCCTGCTCAGATTGCTTCAAGTTCATAGACATGTAAAAGCAAGATTAAGCTACCTAACTTGGAGACCCCATCTCTGGGCAGGATACTCTCCAGCATTCAGTACTTACTCTGTGCTAGACCATTCCCCAAAGTGACAACTTCAAACAACCACAGAGGAGTGCCAATTAAACATGAGTTTTCTGTTGAGGTTACTGGACATGGGCCCACTTAATTCATAAGAGCAAACTCTCCAACTTCGAAAGAGGTAAAGCTATACAGAGCAATGTAATTCATATAAGTATTTGCTGAAAGACTATCATGCCAAGGATAGTGACTTAGTCCTCAGAAATATCTTCAGCACATTGTAAGCCCATTTCTTGGATACAAAGCCTTGTTTGAAAGACAGACAATGATAGGAGAGACTTCAAATTATAGCCACCACTGAGAACTCACTGTTCGTTTACAATGGCCCTCTAAAGCTCCTAGGATGAGAACTTACCTTCCTAAAAGTTTCGTTTTCTTTAAAAGTTGAATTCTTTCTGTTTGGATTCTAGGAAGTCCAAAAGTGCTGAGGACCTACCACAGCTACCCAACAATCTCACCTAATGCTTGGAGGACTCTCAACGACTAATTCCTTGTCTCTCTCATCTTATTCCATGACAATAGAACTCTGAACATTGTTTCACACTTTCCCAGAATTCATCAGCTATAGATGCCATCATCCATTGCAATTAAAATTTGCTCAATAACTCTCTGCTTATTAGCTTCCTTTAAAAACCTCTCTCACATTCTCCCACCTCATATATTTTTTTCCTGGAATCTCTGTCAAATGAACTCTATATTTGAAACCTTAAACTGGGTTTTCCTCAAAGCCAGATCTATAACCAGAAACAGAACTCATTCAAGCTCACACTTAAAAGCTTTGTGTGGAGCATCAGAGCAAAATTTAGGGGTAGAATAGTAAAGGAGACATGCAGTATCCTGCCTCTCATAGAGTCATTGAAAAGAAAGAATTGTCAAAGGCACAAAAACAGCCAGTTGTAAAAGAATCTGGGACCATCATTCCATGTATTTTGATACTTAAAAAAGTAAGTGAGGCTGAATCTGGGTGTTGCATATAAAACAATCCATAGGAAAGGAATTAAATGGCCACATGACATATTGAACAGGAAGAAAGTTGGCACAGCTTCAGTGGGGAACAGAGTGACAGTGTTGATGCAATGAGGAAGGAAGGGTAGGCAGGGGCCACATCTAGAAGAGAGGGGTGGCAAGAGTTTGGAATTCAGCCTCAGGAAACTGCAAGTCTATTGTTTAACAATGGGGTAAGACCGTCTTTCTAACTAACCTGTGGTGATTCAGTAAGAATAGCAAGTATTACAGCTAAAAGAGCAGCTGTAATCTTTAAGACTATGATAGAAAGAGGCAATTCTTGCCTAGTGGCTGTCACGGCACAACTGGAGTATCTCCAAGGATGCTCAATTTCTTCTTAGAATCCACGACAGGAAGCTGTCAGGAGCAGACATGTCTCTAATCAAAATGAACATTAATATATAAATATTTGTAACGTCAATTCTATGGATTTCTGACGTTTTGAAAACCAACTATTCATGTAAGGTAACCAGGACTGTTGTCTGTTAACTCCTCTCAGTTATTTCTAAATAAAATACAGAAAACACCCTAACATTAAACTCAAAGCCATGAATATGCTATAGTCCCTTAACTCATAGGCTAACCGTCACAAATCAGTTAAAAAAGTTAAAGAAGGACTGGGTCTAAGCCTTGTATTCTTAAATGTGTTATACAGGCACAATGCCCATGAGAGTATCGATATTCATCTCACTTTTATATCAATAAGAAGCTCGTACCAATGAAAACCATAACTTTAAAATCAAAGTAAATTTTGTACCATTTAAGAAATTATGGCTTCATCTTGATATTAATTATACAGATTTCTACCAATAGGTTATGGCTATGCAATAAGTCCTAGCTAGTCCTCCCTGTTCCAACAAAACCACTACTTGTCCCTAGAAAGACAGACCAATATTAACCACCTTAGTCCCAAAGCCCAGGGAATAGGGGCTCTGGCTCTTCTTTAACTTCTTCAAGCTGATTAGGGGCGTTGAGATATTAGAAGGGGGGGGAGTAAATTAATAAGCCTCTGACGCGGTGTCTTCACTGCATCCAGATGGAATTCCAGGACATCAGAGGTTTGGACAGGTCTGCTCAGTATGCCTGATGAGTAGATACACCAAGGCTGTGTATTCTGCAATATACAATTCTCAGAGCAAGTTTTAGTATCAAGAAAAAAAATTTTTTCCCTAGTGGGTTGACAATTTTTAAAGATGTTGGTTCTAACAACTTTTCTTCCCCCCCCCCCCTTAGAAGCTATGTTTAGTGCTTCCCATAACTTCAGTTAACTCAGTCATTCTGGATTTCTGATGGGGTTGAAGACCTATACTCTCATAGCCAATCCTGGCTATTTACTTTGAGAGAAAGATCTGAGTGGATGGTTTTCAGCTGCCATTCATTCTAAAGCCAAGAAAAAAGCCAGGTTCAAAACTAAGTGTTTTAGTTAGGAGAGATAACAGAGGTTCTGGTTAGTCAACAAAATGATGGACTGGGTATTAGGACTATCTTGTACCTCACTGGTACAATTAGGAATAAGTATACTCTAATGGTATTTTGAGAAAAAAGTTTTATTTTAACAGGATGGGTGATCTGTAGGAGGAGCTAAGGGGGAAGGAGTACTGAGAGGAAGAGATGGAGTAAGGAGAGAAGATGAAGGAGAGAAGAAGCTAGGTGATGAGAGAGAAAAAGAGTGGGGGGATGGAGGCAGATGTTCACGGGTTTCCACCAGTCAAAGATAGTTCATATATCTAGGTTAGGTATTGGGTTACACTTCTGATCCAGCATTACCAAACTTATAAAGCCTTTGATTAACATTTTAAAACACTGTATAAAAGCAAAAAGGAAAAGGGGGCATGGGATAGGGGTTTTCTGGGAAGGGAAATGGGGAAAGGGGATGGCATCTGAAATGTAAATAAAATGTAAATAAAAATTTAAAAAAGAATTGGAGAAACTGAAAAAAAAAAAAAAAAAAAAAAGACTATGATAGCTGGGACCTCTAGCCCAAAACAGTGCAATATGCTTCTCATTTTGGTGATTGTTGTCACCTGAGGGTTGAGTTTCATAGCATTTGATATGAAATCATTGGGATGGAAGTTTAGAAAGATAAAGGGTATATCAATTATGTTTTCATTGATGACAGAATATGTTATAGGGAAAACAATTTGATCTTATGGTCCTAGGGGATTACAGTTACTGTGGTGGGATGTTGTCTTAGTTAGGGTTTACATTGCTGTGAAGAAACACCATGACCAAGGTAACTCTTGTATAGGGTAACATTTAATTAGGCTGGCTTACAGATTCAGAGGTTCAGTCCATTATCATCAAGGCAGGAAGCATGGCAGCATCTAGGCAAGCATGATGCTAGAGAAGCTGAAAGTTCTACATCCTGTTACAAAGGCTAACAGGAAAAGATTGGCTTCCAAGCAGCTAGGAGAAGGGTCTCAAATCACATCACCACAATGACACACTTCCTCCAACAAGGCCACACCTCCTCATAGTGCCACCCCATGGCAAACCACCACAGAAGAAAGATGAAGTATCTCCCATACAAGGTAGAGGCCTCTTGTGTCACTGCCACACCTAGAAAGCAGAATTATAAGCTGGCCTTTGACCTTCCAAGAGGCATACCTAGTGCTATCCCTTACCAGCTAGGCTCCACCTCTAAATGGCTCCACAGCCTTCCCAAATAGTACTACAAGCATCTATCTCATGAGCTTTTGGGAGTACTTTGAGTTCAAACTATAGCAGATGTATATCCTTCTCACAACAAGAGGTTCAAAAGGGGATGTATTGGTGGTCATAGTTTGATAATTTAAGAATGTTACATCTGTGGTTATCATATTTTATGCATGGTTATATATACTGTTATACTAGTAATCGAAACCATTGTGTCTACATTCTGCAGAAGTGAATATGGAAATGAAGGCAAAGAACACTATACTAGCTGGTCTGTTTACTTAAGATTAGTTCAGTGTCTTATGCTTATATACAATTATCCTAAAATATCCTAACATGATCAGCCTCTATTACCAGAAAAAAAAATGAGAAATTTAGTTCTAACTAGGAATACTGCCACTGAGCGAACACATGAAGCTCTATTTATAAGGGGCAAAGGGAAGATGGATTTGGGGAAACTATTAGCAGACTTCACCAAAGCCACAAACAATAAAAAAGATCAGAGGAGACAGCAGACCCATCAACTAGAGCAAGAGAAAACACATTATAATGATGAGTGTTTTAATGCTGCCTCCATTTTCAAGGCATTTGTACTTTTCAAAGTGCATTTTTGTGAATTCAATTCCCCCGTTTAATATACTTAATAAAATAGTAGAGCATAAAAAATTTGATGTTTCACTAAGCAGAAATAACCTAAGAAAGGCTGAACACATGATAAATAGGAAGAAGAGAGAAAACCATGTCTGGTTGAGTCATAAGTTGTTTCTTGTGGCTGTTATCTTCCCTTTGTAGTTGTTTTGGATGACTGCAGAAGGTGTAGCTGTATGTCATTTAAACCGTGATCCAAAGGTCCTTTAGTGCAGTGTAGAGAATGGGATTAGGGCTCAAATTTAGCCTGATTGTCCAATGCTCATGAAAAATGAGCAAGTTCCCTGTCATTTGAGCCCCAGTCTCCCCATTTGTAAAACTGAAAAAGCCTACAGCCTTCCTAGGTTCACAAGATAATTCCTGATTCAGTGTGTCTTGGTTGGATACTTTCGTGTTCTTTGACATATTCTGCTACTACTTGTAAATAAACACACTACAGAGTGTTAAGGGAGCAGACTTGCATTGGAGTAAGTGGAGAATTTTGTCCTAGCTAGATGGGTTATGTAGCCTGAAGGCAAGATGTGATGAGCTTTTGTGTGGCCTCACAACGTCACTCTACCCACCCTAGGCTTCCAGGAGCATTGTGGGGCCTTAGAGAGGCTATAGTGCCTTCTTTGCAGGAGGTGAAAGCTCAGAGGAATAAATGTGAGAGGAGAGTGAGAAAAGTTTGTAGAAAAGGCCACTGGGTTTTCCTTTCCCAAAGATGGTGCATTTGATGCATGGAGCTTAGAGTAAAGCTAACACAACTCCTAAGGAGCAAGTCCCAAGGGATTCTGAGCAAAGTCATCATCCATGTCCTTCTTCCTTATGCATCCTGCTACCAGTCTCAGGCATTTCCTCTGAATGATGATGTCCTCCCATCTCCTATTGCAAAGCCAGAGGATCATGGGATAAAATTAGCTGATCCAGCCCCCTGAGTGAGCACCACTAAGCCACTCATTTGCCAACAAGACACCAGGAAGTGCATTCGCTGCAGTCTCTGAGGCTGATATGGCTAGTCTGGGAAGGTACGGAATCTTATCAGTGTCTACGATTCTCAGTGGAGGTCATTTTGGTTGGGATTGAGTTGGGTTGAGTTTGAGCTGAACTGAGTCTAACTGAACTGGGTTTGTTTGGTTGACTTAGTAGATTAAAGAACAGAAAAAAAAAATGCACAGTGAGGAAATGAGAGGGAATATAGTGCGGTATGACCAGAGCAGGAAGCTTCAAGACTAGAAGCCCGTTTTTGAAAAGATAACCCTCAGCCACTCGAGGATTCAGAGCTAATACATGTGACAGCTAATTCTAATCTACAGGAAGCTGATGATGAAAGATTTTGAATGAATACAGTGTGACTGAATACAGTAAACTATATTCAGATGATTAATATTGCTGACAGCTCAGCAGAGTAGATGAGGGCCAAGAATAGAGGTACACTGAGGCATGAAAGATGAGCCAAGAATTAACGTGAAATTAACTTCTGCCAGCGGAAACTGTTTCCTGGACAGCAAATGTTGAGTCGAGAATGTGAATGGAGTGTCTTATCCAAGGAGCATGTGTCAAGCCATGTCAGACATTGCTCATGATCATTCTCTCTCAACTGTATAGATGGAAGAAGTAAGGCTTATCTCAAAAGAAAGCCCAGGACTCCCCAGAAACAACTCCAAACAATTCTACCAGGACAGTCTGTGGAATGGTGTGTGGAAACCAGACTCGTTTTGATCATGGATAGCAGCAATTGCTGTCAGGTTGATGAGTAACTTGAATGCTCTTGATGAAAGGTTTTCTGCACATGTAGAGATGGATTTGAGAGACACAGCTGGGCCATGTTTTCAGTCTATAATTGTGAGAGCCTTGAAGAATGACTCTAGATAGAGCCCAGTCCAATCCGTTACTTTGTCCTCTTGACCCCTCCAGGTCACTACAGAAGTGACTTCTCATTCCAGCTTCAGCCTGAATCAGATATTTGGGAAGTATCATCAATATTTTCTGAGAAATGTGGCCATTTCCTAAGATTTGTATTCATTTCTTTGAGCTGTTGGCTTATTTCTGAATATTAATTTAAATCCCCTTCTAATTTTAATTAGAGTAGGATTTAATAGTGTTCTGTTCTGCTTATTTTTTTCCTTCCTCTAAGAAAGAATGTTAACTTGAGCAATCCAGGATTTAAAGTATCTGTATTTATTCTGGGACTTAACAACAATGAGTGGGGATTAATATTTGGATGGGGAATATGGAAGCTCATTCACTGTGCCTTTGGAAATTAATTAAAAATGTTTTAAGATTTTTTTAATGGGCTACTTAGTTAAATCACCCTGAAACAATGAACTGGTATAAGTAGAGCTTAGGCTTAGGTATCTGAGTAGTTTTGCAATGCCTGGCTTGATCTCAACTTAACACACATTAACTCCTTTCTCCCCTGTCCTACTTCTTGTCCCACAGTCAGTTTTCTCAGCCTCCTGCTCCTGCTCCCCTATCTCTGACTGTTGAGTATCTGTGTGTGTTTGTTTGTGTGTGTGTGTGTGTGTGTGTGTGTGTGTGTGTGTGTGTGTGTGTGTGTGTGTGTGAATGGGTTACCACACTGTGCATGGGAGGATCAGAGGACAAGCTTGTGTGTTAATCCTCACCCTCTCACCCTCCACCTTGACACGAGGTCTCCCAGTCTCTCACTGACGCCAGTGCCAATCTAGCTACCCAGCAAGCTTCCAGAAAATCTTGTCTTCACCTCCCATGTCTAGGTTGGGCACTGAAAGATGACAGACATTTGGACTCCTGTGTCCATCCCCTGTGTGGCTTCAAGGAATCCCAACTCAAATCCTTAAGCTTATGCAGCAAGCACCTGACCCACTGACCCTCTATCTCCACATCCCACTGTTTCACTTTAACTACAGCATCAGCCATCTCCTGCTTTGCTTCATGGCACACTAGTTCATGCCTATTTTTTTTTAAATATTGGGATTTGTAATTAGCAAGGACACTCTGCATATGTCTATGAGGCAGTATACTGCTTCAGTCTATATATTCAGTGCTCAGTAACCATCTGAGCTGTTCAAAAGTCTGTATTTGTTTCTTACCTCCAGTCCCCCCCCCCCTTTTTATTTTATGTATCTGATATAATTCAACACATTTCTCAGAACTGAATCTTCTAGGTGGTACTTACATATTTCTCCTTCAAGCCTTTCTATCCTTTCAGGAGATGCATCTGTATTTATAATAAGAATCCACAGTGTGTTTAAACATCTGCCTCCTTTTCTACTCTATCACACTTCAGTGTCTGCATCTGTGTTCCACCCACCAGGCTTATGTTAGGATTTAAGACTAATGAATGCTCAGGAACTAAACTCATACTGTAGCCTGCTTCTCTCAGGTTGACACGATCTAATGACACAAAGAAAATTGGGTTGTTTTTAAACATGCCAAACAAATCGTACATTCAATTTTGTCAACAGAATGAGTTGAGTTTTGTTCACTTGTGTATTGAGAATTCTCTTCTTGCACTTATTAAATCCCACATGAAAGCAATGGCAAGAAGGCAGAATTTCAGTAGCTTAGAATTCACAATTTCCCATCTTAAGGAATACCACTGGTGCCTGGAACTGAACTGTATTAGCAAAAGCATAGTCTGATTTCATTATTACTATATGCAGGGAGTTTTTTCCCCCTACACTGGGAGTTTTTCTAGTCTTCCTTTCTTCTGTGAAGGAGACAAAAGCATGAATCTATAAGGAGCAAGTCCTCCTCTCTGCCCCCTTGCTTCAGCTTCTGATTGTCCCTGGAAGCAACCTGTGATGTATAGCAGGGATGAAGTATAGAGACAAATGAGAACCAGACTCAGAAACTGTCATCTAAACAGACTTTTCTTTAAAGTCTAGGATTTAACAAGCAAACCTGAAGCTTACTTCCAACAGTAAATTCCCCAAATAATCCTCATATAAATTTTTTGGAAAGCTAGGATTTTATTAAACTTTTTGTCAAAAATAATTTCCTATACCTGGAAACATCCCACCTCCACCATCCCTTCTCCCTATTGTTTTATGCACAGAGAAAAGGATTATTGACTAGCAGCTTTCCAATCTTAGGATGGGGTTTCTCATCTGTGATGTGATGGTTTGAATGAGAATGGCCTCATAGGCTCATATATTTGAATGACTGTTCCCCAGTTAATAGACTTGTTTGGAAAGGATTAGAGAGTGTGGCCTTGTTGGAGGAGGTTGGTCATTGGGGGTAGACTTTCAGGTTTCAGATGATCTGAACATTTTTCAGTTTGATCTCTTACCTCCTACTTGTGGATCAAGATGTGAGCTCTCCCTGCCATCATGCCTTTGCTCTGTCATTACAGAGTCTAATCCCCTGAAACTAAGCCCAAAGTAGACATTTACTTTTATAAGTTGCTTTGGTCATAGTATCCTTCCATAGTAATAGAAAAGTAAGTAGGACCTGGGCAGTCTCATCGTGTGTACCTGCTCAGAGAACAAAATTAGTGTGGCAAGGCCTTTTCTCCTGTAAGTCCCTCTTCCTGCCTCCCTTGAAAAGGAATAAAAATGAATTCATGTCTAAGCTTCCCAGTCTAAAAAATATTGTGTTTTGATTTCTCCTTTAATCTTCTGTGACTTGAGAAATTAGATAACAGAATTTATTAGAATTACATAAGAAAGAAGGATTAAATGTTGTTAAAGGAAATTACAAAATACATCTAGAAAGACACCCAGGAAATATGTCTAGAAAGACACTAGGGATCAGATCAGAACAGTGAGAATACATTTGGAAGATACCATCCAATGTGAGTCAAATATTCAGTTAATGTTTTTTTTTAGCCTGCATTCCAGTCAGTGTTCTGATCCTTCTCTCAAAGGTAGAACTATCTCAAGGGCTGGGGTTCTGAATGAATTTTAAAAATGAAAATTATCTGAACGCCAGCATCCATCTCTGTTTTCTCACTGTGGGTCCAGTAGGAATCAGTCACTTCACACTTCCACTATCATGCTTTCTCTGCCATAATGGACTCCACCCTCAAACCCTGAGCCCAAATAGACTCATCCTTAAATTTAAAAAAAAAAAGATAAATTAAAGGTGTCATCTCTGGGGCCCTAGAGCTTATACTGTAATTACTATGAGGGTAGGAAGGCAACAAACCTGTTATGTCATAATCGGTGATCAGAAGAAAGAATAGTCAGGGGTTCTGTGCACCCTCTGCTCTGTTGGAGGAATGTGGGCTATTGAGAACATTTCTTGAGCCTGCTGACAAGTGTGGGGCCTAGGCTTTCTGAGGAAGCAACTATCTGAAGGCAACAGAGAGTTGTGGGTGGCCTATAAGGAAGAAAAAACCCCCTGATCCAATTTGTGTCTTGGGAATGTGGTATTGAGGACACTGACTGTTGAGTTTTCAGAACATTCTCCACATAAAGTATTTCATCATAAACTTCCATAATCTTATTGTATACATAGTTCTGATTGTGTGAAAATAGAATAAGGGAGATGTGTAATGTCCTGGTAAGATTCCATTCTTTGAAGTCAATGTGGACAAGCTTGAATCTTCAAGAGTGCCTGGAAAAGACCTTTGTTAAAAAGGAGTGTGGGAGGTATCACAGTACAATAGAAATCAGAAGGCTCCAGGGAACTTAAATTAGAAAACTTCTTTTATTTTAATTTTGTAGTACACATTCTCAAATGGTTCCTCAGTTTTCTGTAGTTTGAATAAAATTTTTCTTGTAATGTAACATGATTTACCTGGTTTGTTTGTTTGTTTGTTTGTTTGTTTCCATACAGCCTAACACCACTGAGTACCTACTCTGTATCAGGCACACTGCCAGGCAGTCTGTCAGTCTTCAAATTTTCTTAAAAACACTAGGTAACAACTCTTACCGTCATCACATTAAAGGTGATGAAACTATGCCACCTTACCAAGAGTTAGACTGGGTGCGTAGTCAGCAGTCCTTCCAAGACCACCACGAGTGGCCAAGTAGTTTGTAATGGGTTCCTGTCTCCGTTGTGCAAAGAGATTATGTGATTATTCTCTTGTGTGACCCAAAAGGCTGGATGACTGTTTTGCTATTTCTGGGGTCATCTTCAAGTCACCAATTTTCAATCTTGTCAGTTCACTCAGGTGAAATTCAAATAGTAGTCCATACTGGATACGCAACACATTCACAATAGTAACTCCATTGTAGATATCTGCTCTTCTGAAATTCTGTCGATAAAACAGACCCATAATGTCTCTTTTAAAACTTCAGCCTGTGAGATTCTGTTGAATGGGCTTATGCCCTCCAGACTCATCCTTCTATCCTAACCCAAAATCCTGGAATTTGGCTAACATCATAGAAAAATAGAACCAGAAACCCAAGAGCCTTCAGAACCTTCAAGAAGTTTGTGTTCTGAAGCATGAACATTTTCTCTTCATGTTGGCTGATGTTTTCTTGTTGCCCTTTAACTCATTTCTCCTAACCTAGAACCTTGTAACTCTTGGTTTAGAAAGGACCTCAGTGCGGCTACCTATAGACTGGCCAGCCCAGAGAAAAAGTGAGAAGCTAGGTTAAGAAGTTTGGTCTTGGAGCAGGCCCACAGCAGGTAATAGTGCTGAAGATATGGAAGCAAAGGGAAGCCAAAAAACAAATTAGAAAGCCTAATAGCCACCTTTCCCAAGAGAGCAGACATCCATCCAGACTCCAGACATCCACAAAGGAACTGCTCCAAAGGAGGATCCATAATCCAGGACCAGATACTTACAGCCTGTGTTTAAATAAAGTATTATTGAACCATGTCAGACTGGCTTGTCTACGCTGCTGCCATGGATGCTTCCATATCCTCCCAGGCAAGAGAAAGTTCTTGAGAAGAAAATCCTTAAGGCCCATAAAGCCATAAACATATAATGTCTCCTTATAGAAAAGCAAACCTAGAATCATCCCAAGGTTCTCTGGAACTGTCCGAGTTAAAAGGATTTTTCATTCATATTAAACTAATTCAATGGGTCACTTCTGTGTAGCACCTCTCTATAGCAGACATAGTTATCTTGTATATTTATTATTCAGGGATCTCTAGGGTCACAAGACTTATGAAATGTCTACATATGTTAAGGTAATTTATTGTTATGACTTACAGTCTCTAGTCTAACTAACCCAAAAATGAGCATCTGTGAATGGGAAGTCCAAAAATCTAGTAGTTGCTCAGACTCACGAGGCTTATTGTTTCACCTGGTCTTCTGTATAAGCTGGAATCCTGAAGTAGGCTCTAACAGATGTGCTGGCAAGAAGTGCAAGCAGGTGAAAAAGGGTGAGTTTTCCTTCTTCCATTGTCCTTATACAGGCCTCCAGTGGAAGGTGTGGCCCAGATTAAAGGTGTGTACCACCACACCTGGATCTGGAATTTTTTTTTGTCCCAGGCTGGCCTTGAACCCAGAGATTTGCCCACCTCAGTCTCCTGGGATTAAAGGTATGTACTACCTTGCCAGAGCCTAAACTTCTCATGGCCACTATGCCTCGAGATTTCTGTAACAAGATATAGGTCAGAAGCCTATGTCTTCCAGCCTCAAGATCTGGATCACAAGTGTGCCCTCCATTTCTAGATTGTAGTTCATTCCAGATGTGGTCAAGATGACAACCAAGAATAGCCATCTCATCTTGCAACCATCATTTTGCTACATCTAGACTCAGGACATATCTTCTGAACAAAGATTCCCCAAACACTGCTCAGTCCTTAAACAGAGGCACTTACAGTATAAACGTCTTTCACATAAAAACTACTAAAGCGAAGTCTACAGATGCTTCTGCCTGGAATATGCTTTCATGTGTCATTCAGATCTGGTGAAATGTCACTGCCTTGAAGAAGAAGGGATTCCAACCACCTACATGACCCCAGTGAACACACTGTTTCCTCTGCTCTCCTGAAAGTCTCCAAAGCTCCCAGCACTAACTCTGTGCTATAGAAGCCTTTGTCTATTGCTGACCTCTTCTCAATGGGGCTGGGGACCTCATTTACATTTTCAGTGCCACTCTGCCAGTCCCTATGAACTTGCCTCATTTACTACATAAATGCTGAGATGAACAATGAATGGTTCCAATCACAAGATTTCACCTTCCATGGGTTAAGGGTTAAGATGAGTTTTAGAAAGAGGGGTGAGAGTGGTTTGGAGAAAGAAAAACAACATAATTATCACAAAGCATGAACTACTTTGTTTTTTAACTTTAGGACATGCCAAAATGTCTAATTGAATCATGGAAGAATGTATTTTTCTTTATAAAATGATGAAACTATGAGGCACAGTGCCAAATGTGTGGAGTGGCATAGACCCGAGTTTAAAATCTTAATATTTGAGCCCTTCATATCAAGTGTGCACACACATACACACAGTGTGGTTAGAATGACTGACCATCAGGGTTAGTTCTGTGGGTTGAGTATGTCTTATCCATAATATTTGAACAAAAGTGTTTTAAATCTCAGATTTTGTTTTTAATTATTCACTGAGAATCCCTGACCTAAAGACCTGGAAACCCCTGACTACTGCAAAGGCCGAAGCAGTTTGCTACACTACCAACCACTAGGGATGCTTGCTATGTAATGAAATGTGTGTTGGGGTGCTCACTGCCTGCCTTCTGGCCCCTCAAAGAAATCTACAGGAGGACTTTACTTCCTGACACCTACATGCACCAGATGGTACTGTTCAGACCCCATTCCTCCTTCTGTTCCTCAGATACATACATACATACATACATACATACATACATACATACATACATACGTGTGTGTATTCAACTTAAAGATACAAATTTTTACATTCACATTTCTTTTCCATTTAATTTTAGTTTTTTAGTTACTCACTTTACATCCCACTCACTTTTTATGTTCAGAGTAAAACTAAGAACTAAAAGGCAGCCCTGTCACCCATGAAAGCTCTCCCTATAACCTCCGTTGCCTTTGCTGATAGGCAAGAATCACTTCCTGGGAAGTCATGAGAAAAGCGGCCTTCTTTTGCCACAGTTTGACCTTAGGCAGCTCCATGCCAAATGCCTCATTAAAGCAAGCTTTATGCCTTAACTAGCCAGAGCCATCTCCTGTAGAGAGAGCTTCTAGCCACCACTGGGTGTAACCAATGCCTGTAGCCAAAGGCTGGGCCTCTCTAGCCAGGCCAGGAGCCTTTCCCCAGGCTCATCAGCTGCCAGAGTGCTGCCCAGGACTCCAGACATTTTAAGGGAAACTATTTCTCAGCATACAAGATGCATTTTATGCTTTAATCAAAATAACAGGTTTTTTTTTTTTCATTGCTGCAGCTAAAAGGCACCCTGTGAAGAGAGAACCCTGGATACTGGGAGAAAGAAATGAGAAGCTGAGGAATGTTCTCTCTAGGACACTACCTCACTGTGGTAAGAAAAAACAGTGACATCAAACCATGCTGGGTAAAAAAAAAAAAAAAAAAAAAAAAAAAAAATTGTTCGTTTCCTTTCAAGAGAAAATATCCAGCTCAGCGAACAAAGAGCCCTTCAAAATTTTAGGGACTTCTAATTACAACAAATACGCTTGGCTGCAAAGTGACATCTGCCCTAAGATTTACAACTTCTAGTTGCTTAGAAAACGCTAGTTCTTCAGCAGGATACTTTTGGAGACGGGAGTCAATTTTTGTTTGTCTATGAAGTTGAGAGTCTGGGGATTCCTAACAGTCAAATTAATTCAGTCAGTAGTGGCTGGGAAAAAAAAAAAAAAAAAAAAAAAGACCTGGGTTTCATTTCTACATCTGCTGCTTTACGGCTGGCTAGGTTATCTTAGACAAACCTTAACCTATCTGAACTCCAGTTTTTCAAATGCAGTTTGCAAAAATTGCTTGCCTTTAAAGCCAGGTTGAGGAGGTAAGCATGCATTTTTAAGGAAACAACATGGCTGGAGTAATGCCTTCATATATTTTTGCCCCCAGAACCTTCACTTTAGAGCAGATGTAGGACGGACTCAGGACAATAACTAAAAACCTAAGGAGGAAGTAATGGAGACTGAGGTTAGTGTGGAGAAGAAAAGGCTAAAGGGGTCATGAGAACATCTTCAAATAAGTGAAGTGGGAAACTTACTGGTAGCAGGGTTATGAAAGAGCAGGAATCGGCAATTGCAGAGAGGTGGGCTTTAGTTGCGAATGGGGTCGGCCTGGAATAAGAATTGAAAGCCGTCTGTGAAGTTGGACAGGTCTTAGTTCTTTTATGAGTTATTTTATGAGTTTGGGAAATTTTGTTTACTTTCTGGGTTTTGATTTGGTTTCTGAGAAAACCGGAGCCAATTATAATTCTGAGACTCAATTGGAGAGATGAACAATAATTGCTTGGTGGTATAAAACATTCCACCCCGGCTCATAACAATAAAATGGACTGTAACATGGCACTGTAGAGTGAGCTGTGTGATTACAGTAATGGCTATTCAAAGTGTCTAACGTGAACAGAAACATCAGGGAAGTGGAGAAAAGGATTCCTGGGTTTTAGGGAAAGGAAAACACAGATAGGAATCCCTCGTTATTGTGGTCCTGAGTGATTTCTATTGTCAACAAATTTCTTTTGGCTGTTGTGGTTGTTTTTTGACTAACAGCGTCACTGAAATATATTTATTATATTCATAAAACTCACCTTGCCAAAATGCTCCAGCCAGTGGATCTTAGTAAGCCCAGAACTGTGCCACTATCTGAGAACACCTGCATCACCCATTACCCGTTAAGGACTCCCACAGGTTTTTATATCCATTTCCTATTTTTTCTCCTTCTCCTTCCTGGTAGCCACCAATCTTTCAGTCTCTCTGTTCCTTATAAATGGAGTCACATACTACATTACTTGGGCTTTTCTAAATTAGGTTAATTGCAATAGAATGATCTACCCTAAATATAGGCAGCACCATTGCATGGTTGAAATCCATAGGTGGGGTCCATGGGTGGGGTCTATGGGTGGAGTCCATGGGTGGGGTCCATGGGTAGGGGTCCTGGACTGAACAAAAAGAAGAGAGTGAGCTGAGCATCAGTACATATGTAGGCATGCTTGCCCTCATGCCCCTGCCTCCATCTATGCTTTTCTC
The DNA here is from genome assembly GCF_011762505.2 of Arvicanthis niloticus. Lineage (NCBI taxonomy): Eukaryota > Metazoa > Chordata > Mammalia > Rodentia > Muridae > Arvicanthis > Arvicanthis niloticus. Next base: position 43,544,131 of record NC_047664.1, on the reverse strand, counting down.
TCCTTCAATCTCTCTTTTCTCTTCCTGATTGCAGCCATCTCTTGCTCCTTTGGTCATGTTTTTCCATCATTAGCCAAAATACACCCTCTCTGGGCAGGCCCCATGCCAGCAGCAGATGAACAACACAGCATAAACTCGATGGCACTTTTGGTGCTGCTGTTTCCTCTTCCTCTTCCTCCTCCTCTTCCTTCTCATCCTCCTCCTCCTTCTCTTCTTCCTCTTCTTTCTCCTCCTTCTCCTCCTCCTCTTCTTCTTCTTCCTCCTCCTCCCCTTCTTTTTCCTCTGCCTCTTCCTATTCTCCTTATTCCTCATCATCCTCATCTTCCTTCATTTTTTTTCAACTTTACAGGTCTTTGTATATATTACGGTTCCTAGATTTTTTTATGTGATTTCTGTGAATATGAACATGTGAACATCTATGCATGTTTCTTGTGCTTTTTCTTTGACTCCTGCTTATTTGTTTGTTTTGTTTTGTTCTGCTCCAGTTTGTAAGCTTTATGTATTTTTTGTTTTATTATTTTTTATTAATTTTTTTAGGTGCCTGTTTTCTAATTCAGAAAAAAAGAAAGAAAGTGGATTTGTTTGGGAGGGGAGATGGGAAGGATCTGGGAGGAGATGGAGGTGGGAGAACTATAATCAGAATAGATTGTATAAATAAAAATATTTTTTTCAACAAAAAAATAGACAAATAAATAAACCTCATCTTCTTTAAGTTGCTTTTGTTGGGTGTTAGAAAAGCAACCAACACAGAAGCTCTGGCACATTTTACATATATGGATTTTAAGTACACACTCTCATTTGGTGGCTTGTTACCGCTTGTGTTGCCATCCTTGGAAGAAAAACACATTTTAAATTTCTTTTATAAATACACTTTGTCCTCTTTATTCCACTTACTGCTCTTCACTTGTGTTGCTGCCCCAGCGCCTCATAGTCCTGAGGATTGTAGAGCTGGCATAAAGTTTGGAATAAAAACCCTGAATTCCCCCTTTTAGTCATTTGTAGACCTGTCACCCAGTAAACAGGGCCCTTTGCTTGTCACTGTAAAAGTCAGGATCAGCTCATGCCTCTCTTTAGAAGAACTCATGTGGTTTTGTGACTGGGCTGTGTTGAATCCGAAGTGTTCTTGTCCTGACAATGCTGACTTTCCTGTTGCATGGACAGAGAAGTGCTTTCTCCTTAGTCAGATTTCTCTGTGACTTCTTAATATAATTAACTTATGCAGTAACTGGATTCTTTTTTTTTTAATTAGATATTTTATTTATTTACATTTCAAGGTCATCCCCTTTCCAGGTTTCCCCTCCAGAAACACTCTATCCCATCCCCACTCCCCCTGCTTCTATGAGGGTGTTCCACCACCCACCCACTCCTACCTCCCTGCCCTGGCACTTTCTTACACTGGGGCATCAAGCCTTCACAGAACCAAGGGCCTCTCCTCCCACTGATGCCCAACAAGGCCATCCTCTGCTACATAGACAGCTGGAGCCATGAATCCCTCCGTGTTTACTCTTTGGTTGGTGGTTTAGTCCCTGGGAGCTCTGGGGGGTCTGTTTGTGTGGTATTTTTTGAACACATTTTATTTTGGTTGATCCTCCTCTCCACTCCCCTTTGGTCCTTCCTGCCCCTCCCCCATTTCCCCCACCATGCAGTTCATTCCTGGTACGCTCCTCCTCTGCCTTGTTCTTTTCTCTTGCCCACCTTCATCCTTAATTTCTCTCAACAGTGTTCCAGGTACCAGCCTGGCACTCTTACTAAATGTATTCTTAGTATTTTTATTATTGTAACTGCTGTGGTGAATGGAGTTATCTTCTTAGGCTTTTTGGTGTTTCGTTGCTAGCATGTAGAAGTAGAACCCATTTTTATATGATGGTCTTGTGTCAGCGTAAGCTTTCAGTAAGAACACAGCCATGTGTGTAAGACTATTCGGTGAATCCTAAAACTCAATTGTAAAACAAGTGTGTTTTCAGAATGCCTAGCTTTATCTTTTATCTCCTAAAATTGTTAGTGAGGTTGGCATTTTAAGCCTATTTTAATCAGAAAATCATCTTAATTTTGCTGTTCATTTTTGAAGCCCATTGCAGAAGTGATGAGGTTCTGAGTGACAGGTGGGGACAGACAGGTGAGACTAAATGCTCTGGCTGAGGACCAGGAAGCCAGAATAGTGGCTTCTATACAAGGCCTTGCCAGACACGTTCAGTGTTATGCTATCTTTATATTTATATCCTTTAATCAGAGTCCATGGAGGGATGGAGCACTTCTATTAATTAGCAAGCTGGAACCATAAGTAAACAAACGTTAAGTCTCTGGAACTGTTTTTCAGATTGTATTGAAACGTGAAAAAATCAGCAACTGTGGTCCAATCGCTGCTTCTTGTTTTACAGTTTGGATATTTTCTCCCAAACCACTTCTGCTCTTGGTCCCAAGGGACCTAATTCCATTTTCAATTTTAACACCATTCTCATTTTCAGAATCACTGGTACAGCACAAAGAAACAGAAATCGGGGCCACTGACTAATCCTGAAGCTATAATTGTCCAGGACATTCCCCTCCACAGATGACAGGGACACACACATGCACAGCCTGCCTTTTAGTCCTCCTCAACTTTGCCCAGCCACTGGTTTGCATATCTGTCTCCTCACATCTCATACAAAAAAGGAACTTTCTGATTCATCCCTTGAGCTCAGAGTGAGGTGGTTAGATCATACTAGATATTGAGAAAATGTTTCCCAAATGAGTCTTCCAGAAACTTTCCTTTGAGTCTCTGCTCTGCCCTCTTAGTCCTCAGACAGATTTACAAATAGAATTGCCTCGGTGTGCTTTTCCAAAACATCTCTTGTGACATTTCTTGTGGGAAATAATTCTACCAGAAATCAACAGAGTAATTGAGCACCTGCTGAGTGGGAGGCTCTGGCAGATGTTGTGGGCCATGAAGAGAACAAAGCTTTGGATCTGCCCAGGGATGTAATTTAGGTGACAAACAGAAGAAGCACAGCCATTGACCAAGCCTTGCAAATGCCAGGAATGGTGCTTTGATGAGAGTAACCCATTTCCATGGAACAAATACACTTGTCAGCACCTGTGTTGTCTTCTTCCACAAAAGTGAGCTAAGCAGCTGATTCAAGGTCACCTAGCCAAGGTGACATTAATATCTGAGGTGTCTAATGCCAGCATCTGTACCTGTGACCTAGCACAGTTTGCTGAATGTATCCTTGGGTTCCACCACATTAATTCTAGGAAATCTTGGATGAAAAGAAATTGAAAGAAAATACAATTTTTTTCCATTATTGCTTAAACAATACAGTATAATGATTCTTTCATAGCCTCTATATCACATTAAGTATCAGACATAATTTAAAGTATATGTAATGGTGTATGTAAGTTGTATTAACTATTATGCTATTTGACATAAGAAATGGAATACCGTACAGCTTGGTTTGGGGGTGAAAACCTTGAAACCTTTTATGAATAGTGGAATATATACCTAGCCTATACTGTATCCAGAAGGCTACAGAGTAATCCATAGATAGAATTTGTCACTCTTTCAGCAACATAAGGGAACTTTAGGCTGGAATAGTCATTTATGGAAGGAAAGTAATGGTAGATTTGAGTTAGCTGCCAAAAGCTGAGCCTGAGTTAAAACCAACAATAAGCAATTCTAAGCCTGAATGACACTTTAGAGACAGGGGCTCCAGGCATCCTGACGGGGTGGTAGTGAGCAGTACCTGATGTGCTTTTCTGAACAGCTAAGATCAAATATGATGAACAGTCTGCTCTCATGAGCCTTTTATACTGAGTCAATTTTGCCATAAGAAAACCTGTCTGGTGAGAATTTAAAAGCAACATAATGAGACAGAAAGGGTTAAAATGGATGTTGCTGTGTGTTTAATGCCTCCAGGAAATGGACTGAGAAAGTGGCACTTCACCAGATACCCCGAGATAGGAACCATGGCAGCATTGAGAAATCTAGGCATGACATAGCTGCAGGAAGAGGCAACAGAAAGCTCCCACATCCCTGAGATAAAGCATTATTACTAGAAATAAAGGCAGAAAGGAGATGTTTGTGGCAGAAGTAAAACAAGAGAAGGTATGAAGCCTAGGACATGACCTAAACAGGGTCTACAAAGTCATAGGAACCATGGCCTGGCCCCCCTGCATTTCTCTGCTCAGGACTCCTATACATTTTCTGATACACAGGTAAGGCAGGGTCCTCCATCTTGTAAATAATCCTCCAGCCAAATGCTGCCTATAAAAGAGAGATGATGCAAGATGCCCAGGTATGCATATGTGAGAGAAATCATTTCTTGGGCCATGGTGATGGTTACCAAACTGGCAAACCAAACCTCTGCTCCTGTGGTAATGCAAGGTTGGAGGGGAATACATCAAACATGGCATATGATACATGCATTCCCTATGCCTATTCTACAAATAGTGTGGAAGAGGTGATGTTTAAATTTTTTTTTAAGTATTTTTGACTATACCAGTTGCAGGGAGTGAAGAAAATAACCAACTATCTGGGACATCACCATCATTGCAGACCGCAGCAGGTGAGAAACTTTGCAGAAAATTTTATGTTGATGCCAACAGACTACGTTCAGAGTACAGGAAGTATGTTAGGCACACTGAGGCAGGCTTTTCTTGAATTATCTCATTGTATCTCTGGAAGAACTCAAACATCAGGTGGATCTACATTTCATAACTACAACACCCAAGACCAGGAAAAGATGGAGAAGATGGATCATTTAATCACGGTTATAGTCAAGAATAACATCTGATCTTTGTCTAATTTTAATTTTATATATTAGCTCACACATAATATTTGCATCGCAGTTGCTTAAATCAGAGTTTATGAAAACTTCCCAGTAACTTTCTGAAATGGATGTACGAATATCAACATAATGCCTGGAGTGGACACTTCTATTTATAGGCTGGGAGAGAAACTGACAGCAGGTCAGTTGAGGTACAGAAAGATAATGTAGGTCTTGCATAACTGAATCCGGTCTTGGTGATACTGGGTAATAAGTATAAATAATAATAACACGTATAAGGTCAAATTCAAAACTTTAGGTAAAAACAAAGACTTTAAATATATGATTCCCTTTATATTATCCTTATCAACTTCTAAACTCTCAAGGAAACTTGGTAGAGTCAGTACCCATTCTTCACTCTTCAGCTTTCTAAGGTCCTGAAACTGCTGGATGCAAGCCACACCAAGCTTAAGTGGCCCTCTCCAACCTTGAAGAGTGCTTTATTGCATATCTCTGATGTTCATATCTAATTATCAATGCAGCTACCACGAGAGGCAGCCAGGTTTTCTGTTTTAGTGCCCTGTGAAGAATCTCCCATTTACTTAAGAAAACAGGACTTCCTTCTGGACAAGTGACTGTAACCAGTCTCATGAGTTGGAGCAGCTTCATGAACTACAAGGAGGCTTACTCTGGTCCCCAAAGATATTAGACATAAGAAACACATTGTGTACATCTATTACACAGCAGAGAAGTCATAAAGAGAGTGCCAGACAGCTCTACCATGGTGTCTTAGGGTTTTATTGCTGTGATTAGATGCCATTATTATGACAACTCTTACAAAGGAAAAAATTCAATTGAAGCTGGCTTACAGTTCAAGAGTCAGTCCATTATCATCATGGCAGAAAACATGGTGGCATGCAGGCCAACATGGTGCTGGGAGAAGGAGATGAGAGTTCTACATCTGGATACATAGGTAACAGGAAGAAACAGTGGACCATTAGGCCTGGCTTGACCTTCTGAGATCTCAAAACCGGCACGGAGTGACTCACTTCCCCCAACAAGGTTACACCTCCAATCTTGCCACACCTTATGAGCCTATGGAGGCCATTTTTACTCAAACCACCACATATGGCAACATCTTCTACTCATTGACATGATTTTTAGCATGAAAGACACAAAAGCCAGAAAAGAGCATCTCCTTTTAAACCTATTGTGACTTAGGGCTTTACCCACCAATATACATCATCTGTTTCCTTGCTTGGTTCAGCTGATGGAGCTCCTACCACAAATCTACATTTAGAACTTCGATGACCAAAGGAAGTTGATACATTTTAGTTTCTTCTCCTAGCCCCAAAGAACTTCCAAAGTTAAGAACATATTAAATTGAACAATACATAATTTTAGATATCTATCTTTTCAACTAGAAACTAGAGAGAGAAACCTTAACTGGGACTTAGGATAGATGCTCTTATGAGTATCTGAGAAATTGAATTAAAAAATCATTTGAAAAATGGGAAAGGGTTAAAATAGGGCATCTACATTGGCCTTAAAGTATTGCATAATTCTGCCTCTTAGCTCTGTCTCTAGGGTTTACTTCTGAATCCATCTACCTCGATCCTTCTTTCTATCCTATCAGCCATAGTTCTCTACCATTTACCATCTTCATTAATCTATAACTTTGTATAAAAGTTCCTATATCAATACCTATCTCTTTATTCTTATTTTAAACTCTTTTCTTAAACTTCTTATTGAGTCTTTGTGAGTTTCACATCATATATCCCGGCCCTGCTCATCTCACCATCTCTTTATATTTGCCCTTTGCCCTTGCAACCTCCCTCAAAATAAAAAACGCACATACAAACCACAATAAACAAAGCATAGAAAACATCTTATTGCGAAAGCGTTTGTATGTCACAGTGTGTCCCACACTATCTCCCTCTGTCCACGTGTTTTCACTTCTAAATATTCATTGCAATGAATCGTTGGTCTGGTTCAAGATCTCTGGCTTCTGTGACAATATTGAATCCTTATCAGGACTCCTCCAGGTTATCCTGCTGTTGTCCTGTGTCATGGAGATTCTTCAGCTTTGAAACAGCAGGACTGGCCCTTACATGTGTCCCAACCGTTCACAGATGATATTGATTTGGGAGTAGGTCATCTCCGACCCTGGCCTTTGGTGTTGGCTCAGCTTGTCAGGCTCTCCCTTACCCTTACCACCAGCATGAGCTCTCCAGCACTGCTCTGGCTGGGCTACCCAATGCTACCATCAGTGGGAGGCAGGGTCAGCTCTCTTGCTCTCATGCTGTCTGGGCCAGCTCACCTGTACCCATTCCTCTAGAGCCAGTTTCTACTGTGTTGCCCAGACAAGATACAGGGCCTGCACTCCAGGGCTGGGCAAATACTCATAGCATCAGGCTAGCTCCAGAATGCTGTAGCCAGTGAGGAGGCAAGGCTAGCTTTCCACTCTCATGCACTCCAGACCAGCTGTCCCCTACTCTTGCCCTTGGGTAGCCTCACCTGAGCCCCTTCCACCAGGGCCAGCTCTACTGTGCAGCCCAAACAAGGTACAAATCCCAGAGCTCTACAGCCAGAGACGGGCAGGGCCTGATCACCCACTCTCATGACCCCAGAGCCAGCTCTCCCAACTACCACAAGTGGTGGTGGGGGTTGCCAAATATCACCCCTGCACCCATGCCACCTCACAACAGACAAGTGGCCAGGACAGATCTCCTGTGCTTTCACACTCAGGCTAGCTCACTCATCCCCCTTGACCAGCCCCAGCCCTTCAGATGAGGAGCAGAACTCACTCTCCTAAATGCAGCAGCCAATGAGGGGCAGGGCCTTGGGACCCTGGGACCAACTCTCCTTCATTCTTGCCCTTAGGGCTGGTTCACCTGAGACTACATATCCAGGGTCAGCTTTACTTTTACGGTACTGCACAGCTCTGAATAGCCCCTAGACGAGGTGGTGCCCTGTGACAGATGCCCAGAGCAGGGACAATTCCAAATTCTCTAGTAATAATATGAGCCGTGAGCATTGGCAATGACCCCTGCCACTGAGTAGACACGGACTTAGACATGGCCCTCATCGGCAACTCTGGCTGGAACCTCACCATGGCCCCAGGTGGCAGGGCTGGCCACTCACAACAGGCTACTCCTCTCTACCCTCAAGTCTCCAGTTCTATCTCTCTTCACAAGTGCTCAGGCTTGTGCACTTCTTTCTCATCCATCTGACCTCCACATACTCAGACATTGTGGTGCCTCCCGTTATAGGCTGGCCACGTAGCTGGTTGGCCTCCATCCATGCTGCATAGCTTGTTGGCAAACAAGTATCTATGACCCACTTACGAAGTATTAGAGAGCAGGTCAGTGGGTGGCATATAGGTCTGTGGATCTCTGTCTGTCTTCCTCCTTCTGCCCTGTGCTGCCTGGATTTGATTTGGTTTGATTTTTATGAGTCCTAGGCATAAAAAAAAAAAAAAAAAAAAAAAAACTTTGGCCACTAAGTCAGGCATCAAGCTAAGATAAATAAAGGACTGCCAACTGCTCTGCCCCTCCCTGGTAGAAGGACAACACCACCAAAGAGGTGTCTCTTTGCCTGTTGTCAGGGGTTTTAAACTCATTATTTTTCCAGTAATGGGTTGGGCAAGTACTCATAGCATCAGGCTGTCTCTGGTTGAGTGACAATATCCAGTCAACCAATGTAAAGACATGTCCCCAAGTAGAATCAAAACACATGAAAAGAAACTGATGGTTTAATGTAAGACAGCATGGTGAGGCAGATGGAACAGGCACGAGGAATACCCGACAAGTAGTCAGTAGGTTGGATGAGGACCAGATAGTGAAAGGATGAAACAATACAGACAACAAAGAGCTAGAAGGCCGGAAATGTAAAGAGAGTTGGAATCTGATTGTGTGGAAAGGTATGTGCAGACCCAGGTTTTAAACCTTTGATTCCCCCTTTGATGTCATTTTTTCTTTTTAACAAATCATGAGTATAAACTGGAATCTCCCCAAGCACGTGTGACACGACTATAAAATGTGCAGAGTAGCTGGCTTCAGATTCCCATGAACCAACCAATGTCAGTGTCACACAAAACACTCAAAAGATCAGCACAGACTAGAGTTTATTGTCCATTTATGCTACAATCATGAACACTGGGCTACCATGTGGCAAGATGTGGAAAACACGTTCCTGTTGGGGAAAGGACTGGTGGAAAAAAAGAAAGAAAAAGAAGAAAAAAAGGGGGGAGAGAGACCATTTCAGAACAATGAAAGGAGCCTAGGAGAAATGTACTCATCACTTGGAGAGCAGCCTTTTCCATTTTACATGTTGCCATCCCAGGTGACAACAGCTGAGAATTTCATTCATTATCCAACTCAGATTAGAATCAAGCGTCTACACTGGCTGTCGAGCTAATACACTTTCATCTTTGGATTGAGTCTTCTAAACACAGCCTATTGAAAGTTGCTTTAATTGGCATTTCGTTAGAAGGTTAATACCGACTTACCAAAAATAGCCTGGGAGAGAAGCAGATAAAACATAAAGGGAAAATGGTGCAGATTCTCTCCTTTTATTTGAGCCTCTTCTCGGGAGCTGCATTAACACAGTGACTCGATACCTTCGCCTGCAGCATGTCTCTCTGGTACTCCCCATTGTCCTAGTCTTCTGTTCTAACCCCGTTGTTGGAGGCTTTCTTATCCCCTAACCAATACTATTGATGACACACTATAGATACCTCCTTGCTACTCACAAGCTTGCTTTGTTTCTGTTTACTCCAGTTCTGAATAACTACATTTTCATGTTTGCCCTTTGAGAACTGTTTACAGATCCTGTATCTGAGAGGCTTCATTATAGTCAACTCTTATTTGTTTCACAAACAGATTCTCCCTGCCCATCTGGTTGGAGAAAAAAAAAAAAAAAAAAAAGGAGTTTCAAAGCAGGCAGTTAGTCCTCAGCCTATAGGAGTTTCTTGTCTAGTTGGCAAAACCAGTAATTGCCAACACACACACACACACACACACACACACACACACTTCACAAAATCTTGGTTTGTGAACTGCTACAGAACTGTAAATAAATGAAGAGAAAAGCAAACACAGCATGGGAGAAGGTCATTTTCAGAGGTTTTCAATCTGCCATACCCAAAATATGGACTATCTTGTGACATGGAAATAGTTTTGTTTTCATTTTTCTCTATACTTGAGATTCTCGTACATGCATACAATGAATAATGATCATTTATACCTCCCATTTCCCCACCTCCAGCTTTCTGAGCATCCCACCCAACAGGTCCTCCTCCCAACTTTATGTCAGTATGAGAGAGAGTTTGGGCAAGATGAGTTCATTTGCATACTGTCTTCATATTATAATCATATAATTGCCTTTCTCCTGAAGCCACAAAGAGCCATTGAAAGTTTAAAATTAGAATTTATTTAATTGGTTTTTGGTTCTTTCTTCAACTGTTCATCCTGCTTGGCCCCACAGTCATGCATTTCCAATGCCTTGCTTCCTCACAGACCATATGCACACTCTTATCTCTCTGAAGCAAGTGGGGATAGTGAGGTCACTAAGGTGTGACTCCTAGGGAACCAGAGGTCAGCATACATCAAAATCACCATCTCCATCACCATGTCAACCACTCCATTTGTTGAACACTTAGGGAAGATGTTGGGAGTATAGTATAGAGTGTGTGTGTTTCAGTAGCCCTATGCATGAAGTTTCATATCTACTGTATGAAGTAGGACTTGTTCTGTTTCATAGACAAGAACTGGAGTCCTCAGAGAATCCTGAATGTTGGTCAAGGATGTCCAGTTGGAAAATACCTTTTTCTACTAAAACCTGAATAATAGTCTACGAACCTGGGGAAGACACTGGATTAAGCAGAACTGTATTGACTCACAGATAGACTAATAGTGTAACTACTGTGAGGTGCTGACTGCCTGATTCCTCCTTCCTGGCTTACTTTCAAATATCCTGCCTGTGAGACAAGGGGAACAGCAGGGAGGACTGCATGTGTTGAGTCCACATAAGATGGTCAAAAAAAAGCTGAAGTCTGATGCCAGCTGGGTGTAGCAGCAGCAGCAACACTCTCTCAGAAAGAAACAAACAGTAAGACACATGTGGGCTGATTTTTCTCAAAGTTCTGTGTTTGGGCTGCTTAGTGGAGGATGAAATCTGTATTCAAGGTTTTCCTTCCAGTTAATCCTCTCTGTCAATGCCCTGACAGATATGCACAGTCTGTCTCCTAAGTGATTCTAAATCCTGTCAGGTTGATGAGACCAACCAGCATACCCCTCTTGCCTTGATCTTTAAAATACCCAGTCACTCACTTCTCCAATCTCCTTTCTTAACATACTCTACTATACTTGATACAAAGACCTACCAAGCTGCTGGGACTCTCGAGGACATACCAGGATGTCCAACCATTGCCTGCCGATATTTCTTTAGCTGTTCTTGTATTTTAAATGGAACATATTTGAAAATATGATATTTGTATTTCTGACCTATAATTGATATGTAATCTATTTGTTTAGTATATACATGTTGATGACTTTGTAGACCATTCACTACACTCCCTAGGTAGCTGACAGCTATCACCTCTCAAAATCACTTTGTGCCTTTTACTTTTGTTGAAGTTTTTAATGAGACTACATAACATGAGAGATGCCCTCAAACCTTTAAGTTTCTAACACTGGGCTGTTGTCTACAGGTGACAGGCTACAGATAAAACTCTAGGCTATACAGATTTTATATAACTGAAACTTCATATAACTTTTTCCACTTGGCAAAGGCATTCATTCATCAACCTTGAGAGTAATATTTTACTAGAAAGGTAAACTTTTACCTTCTCCTTAGGGATGATGTGTGTCCCTTATCTCCTAATAGTCCGCATTACCTCTGCTCTTTCAGGAACTTCTACCATGTCATTAGCTCATCCCCAGGGTTCTATCCAATGAGAGCATGGGTAGAAATTTGGTCTGAAATCACTGTCTAGTTAGATAGCTTATTCCAGCACTGTGAATTGATGGACCTGGGGGCTCTCATCATTGTCAGAAGTCTCCAATAGATCATGGTGCTCATTCCTACTGAGCCAGCTCATTCTCAGATCCCTTTGTAAAGTGACGCTCCAGGCAACCCTCACCAATCAATACAGAATGGGATGTGAAGTTCTTTTCATCAAAAGACTCCATGAGAACAGTGAGAAGACAAGCCGTATCCTGGGAGAAGATTGTTCGCAATGTGTACAACAAAAGATCAGCACCTACACTGTACACAGAAAGCATAGAAAAAAAGAAAATAAATGGTATAGTTGCTATCTTTGTTCTAGAAAGATCCTAAGAGGAGGTAGCCTTATATTTCTGAGCTCAGGGATATAAAAACTAGGTATCACTGGAATGCACACATGTTTGATGTAAACACAGCTGTGGGTAGGGCTAATGGCTCTACCTGGATTCTGTCCTCTTGCTTTGTCCTTGATATAGCACAGCATAAACTTCTGATGGCAACTTCATGTCCCAAGTGGTAAGCCAGCAGTTCCACCTGACATGGCTTCTCCTTGACCTCTATGCTCATGAAATAGTCAAGATTCTGAAGAGCCCTTGGTCCACACAAGGGAGCCTCAGAGGGATGATTCTTTAAACAAAAGTGTGATTCAGATACCAAGCATTCTGACAGAAGAATTTGCTGGTTTTTTCACATCAGCTGAGATTTGGACCATAACCTAGAAGACTCCTGGTGAAAGTAGTTGTGGCCGTTAGCTGATTCCTTATTAAACATCAGTTCCTTTGATGGTAAGTCAATTAAACTCCTTGTTCTAATCTCAATAAGTAGGAAATTATTAAACTGACTAGACCCATTTGAAGAGACCTGGATTCTTGAAGAAGAGAAAAAGCTTGGGTTGGGTGATATTGAAATTTCCTGTCTTGAACATACAATCATACTGATGTTGCCATTGTGTTCCAAGCAGTGATGGTGGTTCTACCATCAGGATGGGGAAGATGTACATTTGCTCATAGATTTAAAGTAGCAGATGCCACAAAGTTCTTGGGGTTTCACGTGAGGCAAATCAAGTAGAGGGTTTGAAAATCTGGGAACTGGAGACCAGTTCCCTAATCTTTGTGGCTTTTGTTTAACTTAATTACAGAACCAAGTGAAGGACAACTTTTCACGTGGCTGGCTGCTTGTGGCAAGAAATAAAATAATGACTGCAAAATCTATTCAAATGCATGAACACAGGAAATGTGTCTTCTGTCTTTGTAAGCACACATGAAAAATAGAGAACAAGGCATATTGTCTAAAGGGGTAGTGAGCCACCAAATAACTTTGAAAATACACTTAAAGGAGTAAACATTGGCAATGTGCTTTCAGACTCAACACCTTAGGATAAAAAGACATGTGCATGGTAGTCATGGAAAAATATCCATTGTCTGTAGAGAGGGACATCTCTGCACAGCCTCTCCAGATATCTAGCATTTATTTCAGTATTTGTAAGTGATAGAAATATCCTTCAATGGCACAGCATGCACAGGGTGAATAGCTCATATCAACTATGCCCAACAATAGAAAGTGGGCATCATGGTTGTCAGAGTATATGAACAAATTCCTGAGCTTTGATAAGTACATATGTTCATGTTGGGCCATGCAGAACCAACATAAGGGGTAATTGTTGAAAGTGTTGTGCTGCCATTAATTGCTTGTACCTGACACTGTGAAACATTCGCTTGGGGGCTGCAGGGGAAGAAGATGATAATCCTCATACCATCAGGGACCAGTCATCAGGGAACAAAGAAGGTTCCAGAAAGCATTACTACCTTACCAAGCACAGTACAGTTAGCACAGCACGAAACAGAAATTTGACTGTCTCTAAGGATGTTTTTTGTAAGGCCAATTCAAACCAGGATTTAGGGACAGGATCTGAATGGAGAATAAGGAGGAGAAAGTGGGACTCTATCAGAAATATCCAGGGTGATGGCATTTGAAGGTCTTGGTGGCCACGAGGTGAGCCATGCCACTTGGCCCCAAGGGTACACAGCTTTGTCTGGGAGGAGGCCTATTGGCATGGGGAAGATAAGAGCAGATGTTACCAGATGTGCCCCAAGTGCAATGCTGCAGAATTTATTGTTCCATCCTCTCCCACCAAAAGGGAGTGGTATGGATAGTAATCTTTTTCCTTCCCAGAATAATACTGACAAAAAAATAATATTAGTAGACATAATTTTCTGACTCTTGGAAGAAGTGATGTTGCAAAATAGGCAGTTGTGTGGTCAGGAAGTTGTGTCTAAAACCTAGGAGGATGACTTTAAGGACATCATTGCCATTACCACAGCCATAAGTAAAGTAGAGATGGCTGGCAGGTTATTTCTCTCCTAGCTGCAGGTATGTGCAAGCTTCCCTATCTCAGGTGGTGATCTCTGAGATCTCTTGGAGGAGGGCTTTCCCAGAGTGCAGTGCTACAAGATTTATTGTTTCATCTTCTTCCATCAAAAGGGAGTGGCATAAGTAATTACCATTTTCCTTCCCAGAATGATACTGTCAAATATATATATTAGTAGATATAATTGTCTGACACTTAGGGGAAGTGATGTTGCAAAAATAGGAACCCATGAAAAAAGAAGGGAGAGGAAAAACACCTGCTTCCCTCTGCTTCCCGAGGCTCTTATTTTGAAGATAAGACTGCTTTGGCCCTCAGATGCCTGGTCTATTTACAGATGTATTTATAAATGTGCAAGATGCCATTTCTAGGTTCTAAGTTGTTAATACATCACTTCTCACCTCTTCATCTGCCTCCTAAAACAAGTCTCCCTTTGACTGTTAGTGAAATTCAGAGTGGAACAAACTGTTGGGGCACTTGTCCCATTCAGAACACAAACTTCGTCATAGTATTTCAGATAAAAACCACTCAGAGACCATGGAGGAAGTCCTCCTCGCCACAGTGAGTCAGACCATTAATCTTCTACCCACAAACGAAGCTTTTTCCTCACCACAGGCCTTTTTGTGTGCTCTATGTGGCACGCATGCTTCACCATCTCCATTCTGCTTTTATTGCTATGTTGGATACAGCATGATGGGCATTTAAGGACTGGCCATTACATTATTTAGGAATTTTACACTTGGTTGTTAAAAATGATGCTGTTGTTAAAAATAAAACATATAAACTCATACACAAGTTACACTAAAAACGAAGGTGATAAATAGTCATGAACTCACTGTTCATGTTTATTTTCACTAAGTTGTGTCACTCTCTGTGTCCCTTGGGTCATTTCTCTAGGGTAGAATTGCAGCATAATGGCGTTAGCTGCACTTGCCTTCCTGACTCCACATGTAGGCAGTGAGATTGATGATTTGAACCCAGCTACACTGGGAACGTTTCTATCATGGAAACTGGTAAATCCTATACACCAGGGTTGGTGTTTATGTTTCACCCCATAGAGACTCTTGTTCATCTGGAGCAGCTCCATCTAACCGCCTTCCTCATAAGTACCCTCTCAGATCCTACTCTAGGTTAGACTCACATGTGAAGTGATACCATAGGTTTTTAATTCCTTCCTTAAATGACTTCTATAATTACTCATTAATAGTAAGTGCCTCTTATTCAATATGTGGGTTCTATATTTAATGAAAGCAGAATTTTTACATTTCCCACTGCAAACTCATCAGACTGTCTCAATAAACCATGGTACAGTTAAATAATCAAACTTCTATTATCAAAAAAAAAAAAAATGTAACTTGTGTAGAAAACCCTGATCCCTTTAAGTGAGAAAGATACGTTCCTAACAGATAAAGCTCCTTTTAGGAAGAAGATGGTTTCATTTGCAGGTACTGATAAGCATTTTAAATTTTTTATTATTGTATATCCATTGCACATATGGACTTCAATAATGACAATTCTTTCAAGTGTATTGTATGCTTTGACCATGTTCACCTCCCCGTCCTCTCTCCTGTTTCCACTCCTCCTCCTTCACCGCCTTCCTCTAGACTGTGCAATGTCTGCCGCTGTCATGCCGTGTGTGTGTGTGTGTGTGTGTGTGTGTGTGTGTGTGTGTGTGTGTGTGTGTGTGTGATTTTATGTATCTATGTACCACAAATGCAAGAGAACTTCAGATATTTGTCTTTATAAGTCTGGCTTATTTTCCATAATATAAAGTGTTCACCAATTGCGAACATTTTCCAACAACTGATGCAATTTCACTTTTCTTTATGCTTGAAGAAACTCTTTTGTGTACATTTTCTTTATCCGCTTATCTGTTGACAGATACCTATGCTGATTTCACAACTCAGTTGCTTTGGTAAGCAAAGATGTTCAAGGATCTCGGTGGTGTGTTCACTTAGGTATAGTCTCAGAGATGATCTAGCAAGGTCATATGAAAGTTTTGTATTTATGGTTTTTGTTGTTTGTTTTGTTTTGGTTTTTTTGTTTGTTTTTTAGTGAAATTTCTACCACTTTCCATATTCCACTACCCGGGGTGACTCTTTTCCTATTAAGGTCTCTTTTTCCATTATCTTTCCAGCTATTTGAGGCTGAAAGAGGAGCCCTGGAAACTTAACTAAAGCTGACACACAGGTGACATAACTAAAAACTACTAGGTAAGAGGAAAGGAATGGGCAGATGGTTGGCTGGAGGCTCAAGTATGAGGAACAGTGAACCATCCTAGGAGGAAGACCTTGAAAGTGTGTAGCCAGAGTGTTTAAGGAAAACACTGTCTTCTGGCTCTTTTCAGCTTTTCGTGATGTGACATATATAGCTTTTAACTCTAGTCTTCCTAACTAAACTAGTCAAGTGTGTGTGTGTGTGTGTGTGTGTGTGTGTGTGTGTGTGTGTGTACACATATATACATATACATGTGTGTGTGCATATATATATATATATATATATATATATATATATATATATATATATATGGGTGTTCTGTGTTCACATGAGTATACATTGACAGAAACTCTGTGTTTCATATTTAGACACTATGTGGGATAAAAACAGAAGCCATGCTGTCACAAAATTTTATAAATGACAACAATTGGTACATGTAACAAGTGTGAACTACAGTCATGTTAGGCATATGTCAAGTCTTAATGATCTATTTTTCTAGCTCATGACACATTTGAGATGCTGATTGACAGGTTAGTTGGTCGGTCATTTTTTTTCTTCAAATCTTCAAGTACTAGGAGAGTAGCAAACAAATACTTCAGTGGTGGTTTTATTCCTAATTCTAGAAAATAGAATACACATAATTTGTGGTTCAACAGCACCTTTGAAATTAGGAAAGATAAAACTGGGAACCAGCCAAATATGTGTTCAAATACATGGCTAAGAACATGCTGCACGTCTAGTCCCAAACACTGTCAGAGAGATGGAATGGGCTTTGGTGTTCTCAAGCACAGCAGGGTGGACGTCATTCACAGTAACCTATGGGATTGTTCATAAAAATTAGGAAGACCAGAAAGACTTCATATAAAGTAATGGTAAGGAGAGGATATATCAAGCTCCCTAATTGTACCAAAGCATATCATAGATATTCACTGAAATGTCACACCGAATCTGATACATATATACAATGCTGCAGGTTAATCAAAAACACTTCTATAAGAGATAGCAATACCTTCACTTAATCATTGTATATTGCATTTGTGTAATTATCACCATCCTCCACAAATATGTACAATTTAAATAATAATGACTTGTATATAGCTATAAAAAATAAATAATCAACCACTTTAAAGGCATTATACTCAACTAGCAAGAGCTGATGAAGTCTGAAATGTAAGCATAAATTTTTTGCAACCTACTTTTAATACGGGTTCAACCTCTTCTCAAGCCCACCACCCAGCGGAGGTAGTAGAAGAGAAAAGTTACTAGGATATGGGGGAAGTGGATCTGTTCAGCAAATAGTTCTGTGAAGGCAAGATCGATCTTCTTTGACAGCAGTTCAGTCCTGTAGCAAACAGTGGATACTACTCAGCAACTATAGACCTGTCCTAGGCAGGCAGATACCAGGTATGAACCAGTAGCCATAGTCCAGTCCTTCCAGCAAGCATACATCAGGCACAAACCAGACACTGTAGTCCAATGCTGAAGAAACCTTCAGGCTTGTCAACCAGGCTTAGACAAGGCCACAGAAGCAGTAAGCTGCCACAGGAACCTTGAGAACAGTTCTTGAGTGAGTTTCTCCCAATGGTGGTGTTATCACAAGTTGAGCTCAACAACACTATGTAAGGCAAACCAATACGTTCATGGCATTAGTGAAGAACATCGAGGTGTAGCAAACCAAACTAAGGCTAGGTACTCCTCTCCCACTGTCTGTGGGGCCATATTTATACTCCTTCATCAAACGTCCTTTATGTGTCTGCTATATCAAACCATCCTTTCACCTGTGTCTGCTTCAGGAAAATAGTCTTTCACATGTTTGCTTTAGCAAGACATCCTGTGTGCCCCAACAAAACATCATTTGACATAACTAACTTTCCAAAGAACTAGAAGTTTCCATTTCACTAAAGTAAGTAAAAAGCCTGGCAAAGGGGGGAGGCATATTTTGAAACACTTTGGCCAGAATTGTTTGTAGAATAATCTGGAAGGTGGAGACAATGGAAGAAATCCTCCAGTTATTTTGGGGTAAGGGGTCTAAATGGTAGTAAAGACCCTTAGTGAAGCAGGAATGAGTGCAGGGTACCCCAGGGGAGATGTGTGTTCAGTAGAAGGTTCAATGAAGCCAGGCAGCCAGAAATAGGGAGAGTACAGAGCCCTCACACCACCAGTGAGCTCCTGAGATGGGGGATAAACCACTATTTCCATCTGGTGCTTTCTGCGCTTTCCCTTAAGCTGTGCTACCCAACTTCCTGTTGGTTTGTTTGAACAAACCTATGAGTTTGAGTCATATCAACATTTGTCTGTATTTCCAGTCTCAGTCTTCTGAAAATAACAAATCCTAGTTAAATATATCGGTTTCAGACTGCATATGTTTATGGAAGTTTTCCACTATACGTCTTTCATTTCTTAGTGATTGAGCTCTTCCCTGTGTGTAAGAACTATACACTAACCATTGAATGCAATATGATCAAGTAAACGTCATGAGGAAACAAGTAATGTGGACAGGTAACTACAAATAAACTAACATTTCTCCAAGAAAATAGTACTGTACTTACAGTTCAAAGGCTTACAGCATCACAAGCAAATCAGAACACCAGGTGAATACAAGCACATATGACCCCAGAGCATCACAGTGTAAGGAACTTTTGTAAAAATGGGACACAAAGAAACATATTCAGAATATGGGGCAGTTATGATCATTTAGCATTGATCCAAACATCTGAGCATAAATATAAGATATAAACAGCAATCACATAGTCCTGGGAAACCAACAGAAATTACAATGTATGATATGCATATGGGCTAAAGTTCATGGGAGAACACATACTTCTCAGAATAATTAGCTGCTAGGTAATATAACAAAATCTACATCTGTTTAGAATGCAACAAGGAGAGAAAAGTATCACATATGCATGTACATAATACTGAGTAAGAAAAGAGGAAAGTGTGGACCAGTAATCACCCTGGAGACCATGGATATAAAACCCATCACTACCTGCCCATGGACTCTGGTTAAACCTGAGGATTGTTTAAGACCTGGGTTAGGTTACTTCTCAGCACTGGGGCCAACACACTTCAGTATAAAATATCACTAGGTTGATGTTTTCTCTCTCTAATTGAACAGGAGAACAGCTCATTAAGGAGCATGCATGTATCTTCTAAACACAAGTAAGTTTGAGAGACACAGAATTTTGTGAAGGCAATGCATGGGGGCTCCTCCAGGTAGGTTCCATGGTCAACTAGACTTTGTCAGTCCTAGGCTGTGCATTGCTGCCCTATGCATTATCAGTAGGATCTCTGGATTATGTCACTAGGTTCCAGCATCTCTGCCTAAGGTTTGACAATCATGTTTGTTCCAGATGTAGCCAGAGATCCATAGAGAAGCAAGACATTCTTAGTTGTATGTTAATATCTGCTTATATGAATGTCCTGTCTAGTAGCCTTAAAACTTGACCATTTACCAAAATCTCCTTAAAGAGCTTATTTTCAAAGCTTATGGTTGGGGCCCAGCTCCAGCTCTTCTGTTTCACTACAATTAGAGTAGGAACCATGACTCTGATTAAGGTATCAGGGGTGATGTTGGTGAGAACGACTGTTCCAGTTCATCTCTGCTGTCTGCCACAGACTTATGCACACCGTGTACTCTTCATCTTTTCTTTTCTGTAGTGATGGACAACTTGGCGATCTCTACTTCTCTGTTTCCAGTGAGCATGCCTGCACCTGTCCCAAAACACATTAGGGGAAGGCTTTTCTAGTTCTATACCCTGAGTGGCATTTCAGTCCCATGGCATCCATGCATACTTTGTTTGAGTAAGTCCTGTCTGATCACTATGGAACTAACCTATTTATGTCCACACTGGCTGTTCACAAATAGCTTTATCCCTCTAAAAAAAAAAAAAAAAGAAAAGAAAAGAAAGAAAGAAAGAAAGAAAGAGAAAAGGAAAACAATAGATAGAAGCTACAAATCTGAGAGTTAATTCAGTTGACACTTCCCTCATCCCTTGCCACCGA